>NC_039518.1:6391326-6508141 GCF_003672135.1 Ooceraea biroi | reverse complement strand
TAAAAATTTATGATGGTACGATATTAAAAAACTTTACGAACAAACAAATTTGATCGATCGTAAAATTATTCCTAAGGAACTGCCTTTGGAGAACAGGACGCGAAGAATTTTCCCCTTCATGATACAGTCTCTATGGTGTAGGTATAGTACCATAATCTAAATAAGTTAGGAGACAGTAGCGAATCCCGTAGAACATTAGCGGAGATGGCATTCCATTTGAACGCATACGGCAGTAAATTGGTACAACGCCTCCAGCCGACGATAATCTATTTCTTAACGGCTTCATAAAACGGGGACATTTCTCGTACAGTTCTAAAATTGGTAAGTATTATAACAGGAAAGAGTTGTAGGAAATAGATCGCAGGCAAGTATCTATTTAAATAAACTTGCTATTCATTTTCAGTAAGAAACGTGTCAATTTTTATTAATTTTAGCGTGTGAAGACATATTATAGCACGTGCAAGATGATTATTACCGACCTACTTATTTTCTTTACTTTCTGGAGAGGCGAATGTATCGATAATTGCAACTAAGCATCTTCCTTCAACATTCTGCGTTTTGCCTTGGTTATAGCTATTAATAGAACCTTGACAGTGAGGCTGTCAGTGTCACTTCGACCATTACTCAAGATGGATGGGAACGGCCGCAGAATCGCGAGAGACTGAACACGCGACAGGTGCGTATTGCGGAAATTGCAGTCCATTTCTACTTCAATTCCAGTCACGTAATTACGCAGTTTCGGCTACTTTATACCGGTCGAGTAACCCTGGTAATGTCAGTGGATTAATTTGCGTATTAACTTTTATGGACGATTACAAGTGCGACGAGACGCGACGTACTCGTTCAGCATTCAACCCTCTGACGAAGGTACCGCGGCTTTGAAGTTTTAATGACGTTGTAACGACTTAATATGATATTTTTTACATCGTTGTTTCCTCTGAAAGCCACAATTTCTGACACCTTCTTTCCATCGATGAAGAAAATGCCTCCCAGAGAAAATAAATATGCAAGATGTCTCCTTGAAATTCCATAACGTTGTATTTGTGTACAATTAATTATTATATAATCTGATCGAAAACAAATTACTCTTTAAGTTATCTGCAATTACTCTTATAAAACATAATATTTTTCAATACTAATATCTTTCAGAGTGACATGCAAAATGAACAGAATTGAACGATAATCTCTCTGGTTTCAGTCTAATTATAAAACCGATTCATTCTGTGCGATTTCGATAACGAACGTTATAGATTCCAGTTCCGTTCTTAATTCCAAATCAGAGCGAAATCACCGACATTATTCGATTACAAATCCATTCCGATGCGTACAAAACTGTAGGCATACGAAGTTACACGCTGCGCGAGTTGGAAGGGTGCGTTTATTAAGATAGAATTTTACCCCTTTCCTGTGCCTACGTGCCGCCCTCGCCGACGCCACTGACACCGTCCGCACCCTCGGTGTTTTAATGCTCTCCCCTCGATTTCTCCGACGTCGATCCCGACCATATTCCAGCGTGATTCGACCCTTAGACCCGATGGCCAGTTTAGTTTAAACATCAGTTCGATTCTTCTTGCAATTCCTTCCGTCGCACCGTCACTTTTGTCACGCTGTTGATTTAAAATGAATACAATAATTTAGGAGTTAATTCTTACTTGGATTTTTTCTGTCGAATATGAGACATGTGTAAAATGAGTAAATAAATATAAAATATGAACAATTCGCTCATCCAAACTCATGCGTCCACACTCACCAAAGCAAGAGCAATCATCAATTTACGCAAATAAAATTAATTTCGTAACCTATGTACGTTACGTGATTACTTGCAAGAGTTTCAATGAAATTACATAATACAATAATTTAGAAGTTAATTCGTTACTTGGATTTTTTCTGTCGAATATGAGACACGTGTAAAATGAGTAAATAAATATAAAATATGAGCAATTCGCTCATCCAAACTCATGCGTCCACATTCACCAAAGCAAGAGCAATCATCAATTTACGTAAAATAAAATTAATTTCGTAACCTATGTACGTTACGTGATTACTTGCAAGAGTTTCAATGAAATTACATAATACAATAATTTAGAAGTTAATTCGTTACTTGGATTTTTTCTGTCGAATATGAGACACGTAAAATGAGTAAATAAAATATAAAATATGAACAATTCGCTCATCCAAACTCATGCGTCCACACTCACCAAAGCAAGAGCAATCATCAATTTACGCAAAATAAGATTATCCTGTGTTACGAGAGGATGATGTTGTGAGATGGTGTGACGTCCTGACGTCCACCTCACACCCATTTTTAATTTTTTTATTTGCAATATTAATTATTAATGTATAACCGCTGATAGTTATTTTTGAGCGCCATTGATACTTACCATTTTTGCTTCATTACTTATTATTAACCACGGGCTTACGTACAGTAGTCTGTTATAATCTAACCAAGATATTATTTTAACTTAGCAACCTAACCGACACATTTATTGTTAAAAGCTTTAGCTTGATACTAGTTTTAATATTAAAAATTTATGAAGTAATAAATTAACATTATATAAAAGGAAAGAAAATATTAAAAGCACAAAAACATACATAAAATCAGTAAACTATATAAAAACAGTTTTATATATTCAAGCAGTTAAATAAAATAATTTGACACGTTTATCATTAATAATTTGGTAGATTTATAATATAATATTACGAGATTGGTAATATTTGAGATCGTTTGAACTGTAATACCTGAAGGTTTTTATAGGTGTAGCAAAACCATTGAGCTACTTAATATTGTTTATTATATAAAAAGTATTAATGTTAGTTGTAATAATTGAAGAATAAAGAGTAGCTAGGCGAACCCTTTGTTGAACTCCGAAATTCTCCCCCCCCAGGCCGTACATTATGATTGGCCGGCGCAACATCGTCGAAGAAAGCAATGTGTGCGAGCTCATTAATTCTAATAATTCATGAAGAAACACGCACGCACGTAATAGCTCGGAGCGGCTTATGATTTGACGGTTAGAGAGCTGCCTCGGCACTCGCGTTTTTATGTGCCGGATAAGCTATATTCTGATATTTTAATAGACCTAATTTGCATGTAAAACCACTTTCGAAATCATTTTGTCTCCAGCACGCCACCGGCGTGCTTTCCTTTCCCAAAGGGGGCAAAAGCTTTAGGTAATTCCACCGAGCGCAGCCGTCCCCACTTGTATTTCTCTCTTCAAAAATAATAATACAACCTTCTCCGCTGTGTAAAGAGACGGCTAATAATTAATTTACATCTCGCTTAGCGGAGAACGACTGGCGGTGGGCAGCGTTTCGCGAATAATCGAGAACACTTCTGCGCGATGGAACAGTTAGTAGCGCTTATAAGAACGGGAAAAAGGGGGTCCAATGAACCGAGCGACGCGTTTTTGGGCCAGATGTTAATTCCGACGACTCAGCGTGAGCCACGCGCGAGCGCGAAGGCGGTTTAGTACGTAAATACATCTTCAGCGGGGGGTGCCATTATAATGGGCATGTGCGGTTAACGTTCTATTTGTGGTAATTCGGAGTTTAATGCACTCGTAGCCCTGATTTAGCCAGCGCGAGCTGACACTTTTTTTATCCGGCGAAAATCCCTCCCCCCGCCGACGGCGACGCCGGCGCCGTAAAACATGAAATATTCTTCCTGCGGAGGACCCGTCGCTCATCCCCGCGCCGCCCTCGTCGCGCTGCCAAGTTTGAGCGTTGGAACGATACTTTATTTGTTCGTATCAAATGCGCGAGATGCGACGTCAGACGGTCCGAGGGCGTAATGTTTCCCGAATGAAGCGGGGAAATCGCATTTCTGATTAGAGTGACACGGATTAATATAGATGTTCGTCACCGCGTGCGCTCGCGCGCGCGAGCCATTTCGCGTATACAATTTTATTTTCGCGCGCTGAACTCATTTCTGCGCCCCGGGATTAGCCACCGCTTCGATTACCGCCTCGAGAAAGAGTCTCTCCCGGCGGAATATACGAGCCGCAGGAATGTCCGCGACCGCCCGGAATCCCGGCGAGGGCTGTTAAAACATCCGCGTCTTGGACGAGCCGCGCGCTGCTGATGTCGAACCGAACCCCCTTCGGCGCCGATTTATGGGGCACTCTCGCACGATGCGCGCGTTACGCGCACACCCGTTGGCGCTTAGCGTTTACGCACACCTCTACCAAGATACAGATGCGGGTGCGGCGTTGGCGCTCGCACAGTCGCATTAACGGCGCGCTGTTCAGTTTAATCCTTGCGTTTCGTGACTCGGGACAAAGCCCCTCGGATTTCTGACAGAATGGTATCGCACGAAACGGCCATTACCTTAGCCGATACGCCTATGTACGTACGCGAGTTAAAGGTCGATGCGAATTAACCAACACGGATGCGGCGCGGGGATTCTTTGTGCGCCCGCCTTAATTATGCCCGCTCGTGCCGGCTCGAAGCGAGAGACCGCCATACAGAAGGGTAGCGTGAAGCGGTTTAATCTATCGCGCGCTCTTATTATATTGCACTCGCGCTGCTCCGATCGCGCCGAGCACCCATCGGAATAATCCCGAATCGACCGTACACGGACACGTTCATGCGCGCGCGAGCGCGTCGCTGTTCCTTTCCTACTTCTCTTTAGCGTTAATGCTCGGTTAGACGCCACAGAGCCGCGATTATGCCTCGCCATTAGGGCGCCTGGTCGATTGCGGGATCGCGAGGAAAAAAAAAGAAGGGATCCGGCAAGTACAATGTCGCGATGCACCCTCAGAAAGGATTTCTGATAACAAGACGAAAAATATTCTTGACTAATTTAATCGTATTACAAGTATAAAAAATATGAAAATCAAACAATTTTTTATTTAAATCAGTAATTTCCATTCTTCTCTCTCGAATTAAATAAGATTGTCTTACTGTCTTCAAACAAGAGTAACATGTACACATTTATCCTTATATATTCTTGTATGCAGAATAATTTGATATTAGCGCCACTTTATAGTAGGCTTTGTCGATGTCGACGCATCATTTTCTCGCAGTCGCTCGTCGACTCGGCGCTTCTGAGTCCTTTATTCGGATAAAACGGCCAATATTTATGTGTTGCAATCGAAAATCGGCAAAGATTTACAATGAATAAGTGCAATGCTCTACAAGAAATATTAACAGATATGGAAATGTAAGTGAGTATATACAATATACTTACTTGAGAAATAAGATTCGAGATAAGACATTTCCATACCTTTTAATATTTCTTGTAGAGTATTGCACTTATTCGTTGTAAATAACAGAAACACTTTCCCGGTTTTCGATTGCGACACATAAATATTGGCCGTTTTGTGCAGATTCTACAAATTCTCTTAGAAGAATAGAATAAGATGTCTTTGAGATCTCACAATATTCTTAAATCAAGAATATTTCGAACTTGCTAGAAATTTGTATCTAAATCCTTCTGAGAAAATTAATGAGCTAGCACCAAGATTATTTTAATCCAGATTTTCGAATTTTCTATTCAAGATTAAAATATGCTTCTTTTCAATAATAAATATGATTGTCGCTATAGCGATGTTATTTTATGATAGATTAAAGAGTAATAGCATTAAGTCCAGAAATCTTTTCTGTGGGTGCAGCATCATTGGTTCCATCCGCTGGAAATCCTGATGATGAAAAAGAGCGCTGTTACTTATTGTACATACTTTTTCTTCCATGTATTAGGTGTGTGCAAGTGTTTTCATTTTCTTGCACATTTTCGTTTTAGATGTATAAAATACGATCATCAAAAATTTCCTTGTTTTTACGATTTTCTCTCGAAAATTATTAAATATCGAATCCCTTTGCGAAAAAAGGGATTTTTTTCGCGTCTCGAAAGTACACCCTCAGAAAGGATCTCTGATAACAAGACGAAAAATATTCTTGACTAATTTAATCGTATTACAAGTATAAAAAATATGAAAATAAAACAATTTTTTATTTAAATCAGTAATTTCGATTCTTCTCTCTCGAATTAAATAAGATTGTCTTACTGTCTTCAGACAAGAGTAACATGTACACATTTATGCTTATATAATCTTGTATGCAGAATAATTTGATATTAGCGCCACTTTATAGTAGGCTTCTGCGTCCTTTATTCGGATAAAACGGCCAATATTTATATGTTGCAATCGAATATCGGGAAAGATTTACAATGAATAAGTGCAATGCTCTACAAGAAATATTAAAAGATATGGAAATGTAAGTGAGTATATACAATATACTTACTTGAGAAATAAGATTCGAGATAAGACATTTCCATACCTTTTAATATTTCTTGTAGATATGCATTGTTCTTGTAAATAACAGAAACACTCCCGGTTTCGATTGCAACACATAAATATTGGCCGTTTTGTGCAGATTCTACAAATTCTCTTAGAAGAATAGAATAAGATGTCTTTAGATCTCACAATATTCTTAAATCAAGAATATTTGAACTTGCTAGAAATTTGTATCTAAATCCTTCTGAGAAAATTAATGAATAGCACCAAGATTATTTTAATCCAGATTTTCGAATTTTCTATTCAAGATTAAATATGCTTCTTTTCAATAATAAATATGATTGTCGCTATAGCGATGTTATTTTATGATAGATTAAAGAGTAATAGCATTAAGTCCAGAAATCTTTTCTGTGGGTGCAGCATCATTGGTTCCATCCGCTGGAAATCCTGATGATGAAAAAGAGCGCTGTTACTTATTGTACATACTTTTTCTTCCATGTATTAGGTGTGTGCAAGTGTTTTCATTTTCTTGCACATTTTCGTTTTAGATGTATAAAATACGATCATCAAAAATTTCCTTGTTTTTACGATTTTCTCTCGAAAATTATTAAATATCGAATCCCTTTGCGAAAAAAGGGATTTTTTTCGCGTCTCGAAAGTACACCCTCAGAAAGGATCTCTGATAACAAGACGAAAAATATTCTTGACTAATTTAATCGTATTACAAGTATAAAAAATATGAAAATCAAACAATTTTTTATTTAAATCAGTAATTTCCATTCTTCTCTCTCGAATTAAATAAGATTGTCTTACTGTCTTCAGACAAGAGTAACATGTACACATTTATGCTTATATAATCTTGTATGCAGAATAATTTGATATTAGCGCCACTTTATAGTAGGCTTCTGCGTCCTTTATTCGGATAAAACGGCCAATATTTATATGTTGCAATCGAATATCGGGAAAGATTTACAATGAATAAGTGCAATGCTCTACAAGAAATATTAAAAGATATGGAAATGTAAGTATATACAATATACTTACTTGAGAAATAAGATTCGAGATAAGACATTTCCATACCTTTTAATATTTCTTGTAGAGTATTGCACTTGTTCATTGTAAATAACAGAAACACTCCCGGTTTTCGATTGCAACACATAAATATTGGCCGTTTTGTGCAGATTCTACAAATTCTCTTAGAAGAATAGAATAAGATGTCTTTGAGATCTCACAATATTCTTAAATCAAGAATATTTTGAACTTGCTAGAAATTTGTATCTAAATCCTTCTGAGAAAATTAATGAATAGCACCAAGATTATTTTAATCCAGATTTTCGAATTTTCTATTCGAGATTAAAATATGCTTCTTTTCAATAATAAATATGATTGTCGCTATAGCGATATTATTTTATGATAGATTAAAGAGTAATAGCATTAAGTCCAGAAATCTTTTCTGTGGGTATGAAATCTTGCTCGTCTCACCAGAGACCAGATTGTCATACGATAATTCTATCCCTCTCCGAGGGAGGAGCGGCGTTACAGACACTACGGGAGAAAAAAATGACAATCCGCGGCCGCGCTCGCATCGCTGCACGCAAAGTGTCCGATCCCGGTAATAGCGCGAAGTGCACCCCTCGTCGTGAGGATCTCAGAGAGTATTTAATCTCCGAACGCTTCCTTTTTTTCCTCGTCGTCGCCAGAAGAACGCGCGCCGTCACGGCGGACTATATGCAGCCCCGTCTTTCTTCCGTTTGCAGTCATTAATTTCCGACGGAATCATATTAATCGCTGTAGGGTTGCGCCCGTGAAATTACTAGACGCTTTAACCACCGGCTGTCCAAACCGAATTCGTCCGCAGCGATTATTATATCGCGTCCTGAGGTCTAATGCCGGGTATTCCGAAAGCTGGCCAATTAGTATCGTCGATTTGGACGCTTTAATGAGAGTGCGGTTTCATTAGCGTATCGCATCACCCTCACGGCTCGTGATACGTGAAATAGACGAGGATTTCTTAACCGGACGAAGATATCGCGAGAGTGATTATAGCGCGATCGTTCAAACGTCACCGCAGCCGGCCGTTTGGAAATTGGTACCCTCGGTCGCGCGACCTTGAAAAATGCGCTCCACCCGAGATCGAGATCGCATAAATCTTTCGGAAAGGGGTACAGACGCTGCCCGAAGGGTATCTCCTAGAAATTCCTCAGGGTAGGAATTAAGCCGGGTGCGTCCCAGTCGCCGCGTATTCCTCCGGGTTTCGCGCTTTGTTCAACCCTGTCTTCTCGGAATCTGGGATTGTCGATCTCCAATTACCCACGCGATCGAATCCGTTCTTCTGAACAGGTGGGTCCTCGTCGCGACTGCCTCGTCTTTACGATCGTCTTTACGATCTCTGGACGTCCCGGCGAAGCGATCACACGCTGAATAAACGGTGAAAGTCCGTGCGTGATAGACGCGCGATTAACACGCCAAGGCGATTGATACGAGGATCTCCGAAGGCAATTAAAGCGGTCGCATTACGCGCCACGCTGTCATCCGGACACGACGCGCTCGTACCTACCGCACGAGGACGACGAGGAGGAGCAGGAGGAGGATACGAGATTCTCGAGACTCTCTCGAGGATTGGAAATCGTCCCTTCTACCCTCCGCGACTGCCTTCGGGCGACACTCGCCGTTTCCCCGATTTCGTTCCCCTACGTTTCTCGCCATCCCTTTTTCTCGCGCCAGTCCGACCCGCGTTCTTCTTCCGCGTCGTCCTCTCGTAGCCCGCGGCACGCATCGCCGTTTCGCATTATAGTTCCACAAGCCGGGATCAACGACGACGACAACGAGAACGACGACGACGACGACGTGGAGGCAGAGTCGGCGGCAGCGTGCAATTAAGGGGTTGATTGATGTTAATTCAAAGGGTAATTAAGAATGTTGCGCATAAAAATCCGGTAATTTATGGTCATTGGGGATAATTATATGTTGACCAGCTTGTAATTGCAAGCGCTCCATGGCCTATAGCGTGCCGTATATATACGCGTCCAGGGATTGCAGGGACAGCTACCTAGTGTGGCGTGGCCGTGCGTGCGTGCGTGTGTATATCGCGCACGCACACGAGCGAACCGCTGCGGAGCGTGTGCGGGCGGGGATATACGGTCTCAGATCGCGGCTTATTATAGGGGCTAGTAGATAAGGTGGGTTTAGAAACAACCGGGCGCCTCTGGCCGGCAGCTAGTTTCTACGTAGCCGTCGACATTCTCCTCTTGGTACGAAGTCGCCGCGGGCTACGGGGTGGCACGGTGTAAACCACCTAACCGGGGCTACGGGGCGGTCGCGATTTACGAGGCCGATCCCCTGGACCCGCCGAGAGACGCCGGTCTCTCTCTCTCTCTCTCTATCTTGGAGTTCTCAGGAGAGGTCCAGCTCCATCCGCGCGTGCACGCTCGCGCGCGACTCGCGAAACTCGGGGTGCCCCGTTGCGTCGTGCTCGAGTCGTGGCTATAAATAAAACCGGGCGCGGATAATCGCCATATGGCCGCGCATGCGGCGAACCACCGGCCGTTTCTTCGTGGCGCACGAAGCTTCTCGGCCGTTGCTTCGTTCTCGATTTCCCGGTAGGGATCCATCTCGCGCGAGCGGCGAATTGCGCGTCGGCATTTCCAGCTTCGTCTGTTCGAGCGGTGACGCACGGACCGGGAATCCCTTGGTCCGGAACTCGGGGGGAAGGAGCAAACTCTGCGAATTCGCCGACGAAAATCATGTTCGTCGAGACGGCAGCTTCGAATCCTCAATCGGGTATCCCCCGTCGAGCGCCGAAGGAAGGGGTGGAAGGAGCGTGTGACACGGTGTTACCCTACTACTTAAAACACTGCCAATAAAATGGATCCCAGCGGGACCAGTTGGCAACCGCCCACACCCACAGAAAAGATTTCTGGACTTAATGCTATTACTCTTTAATCTATCATAAAATAACATCGCTATAGCGACAATCATATTTATTATTGAAAAGAAGCATATTTTAATCTCGAATAGAAAATTCGAAAATCTAGATTCAAATAATCTTGGTGCTATTCATTAATTTTCTCAGAAGGATTTAGATACAAATTTCTAGCAAGTTCAAAATATTCTCGATTTAAGAATATTGTGAGATCTAAAAGACATCTTATTCTATTCTTCTAAGAGAATTTGTAGAATCTGCACAAAACGGCCAATATTTATGTGTTGCAATCGAAAACCGGGAAAGTGTTTCTGTTATTTACAATGAATAAGTGCAATACTCTACAAGAAATATTAAAAGGTATGGAAATGTCTTATCTCGAATCTTATTTCTCAAGTAAGTATATTGTATATACTCACTTACATTTCCATATCTGTTAATATTTCTTGTAGAGCATTGCACTTATTCATTGTAAATCTTTCCCGATTTTCGATTGTAACACATAAATATTGGCAGTTTTATCCGAATAAAGGACGCAGAAGCGCCGAGTCGACGAGCAACTGTGAGAAAATGATGCATCGACATCGACAAAACCTACTATAAAGCGGTGCTAATATCAAATTATTCTACATACAAGAATATATAAGCATAAATGTGTACATGTTACTCTTGTCTAAAGACAGTAAGACAATCGTATTTAATTCGAGAGAGAAGAATCGAAATTACTGATTTAAATAAAAAATTGTTTAATTTTCATATTTTTTATACTTGTAATACGATTAAATTAGTCAAGAATATTTTTCGTTTTGTTATCAGAAATCCTTTCTGAGGGTGTACTTTCGAGACGCGAAAAAAATCCCTTTTTTCGCAAAGGGATTCGATATTTAATAATTTACGAGAGAAAATCGTAAAAACAAGGAAATTTTTGATGATCGTATTTTATACATCTAAAACGAAAATGTGCAAGAAAATGAAAACACTTGCACACACCTAATACATGGAAGAAAAAGTATGTACAATAAGTAACAGCGCTCTTTTTCATCATCAGGATTTCCAGCGGATGGAACCAATGATGCTGCACCCACAGAAAAGATTTCTGGACTTAATGCTATTACTCTTTAATCTATCATAAAAAAAGATCGCTATAGCGACAATCATATTTATTATTGAAAAGAAGCATATTTCAATCTTGAATAGAAAATTTGAAAATCTGGATTAAAATAATCTTGGTGCTATTCATTAATTTTCTCAGAAGGATTTAGATACAAATTTCTAGCAAGTTCAAAATATTCTCGATTTAAGAATATTGTGAGATCTAAAAGACATCTTATTCTATTCTTCTAAGAGAATTTGTAGAATCTGCACAAAACGGCCAATATTTATGTGTTGCAATCGCAAACCGGGAACGTGTTTCTGTTATTTACAAGAAATATTAAAAGGTATGGAAATGTCTTATCTCGAATCTTATTTCTCAAGTAAGTATATTGTATATACTCACTTACATTTCCATATCTGTTAATATTTCTTGTAGAGCATTGCACTTATTCATTGTAAATCTTTCCCGATTTTCGATTGCAACACATAAATATTGGCCGTTTTATCCGAATAAAGGACTCAGAAGCGCCGAGTCGACGAGCGACTGTGAGAAAATGATGCATCGACATCGACAAAACCTACTATAAAGCGGCGCTAATATCAAATTATTCTACATACAAGAATATATAAGCATAAATGTGTACATGTTATTCTTGTCTGAAGACAGTAAGACAATCGTATTTAATTCGAGAGAGAAGAATCGAAATTACTGATTTAAATAAAAAATTGTTTGATTTTCATATTTTTTATACTTGTAATACGATTAAATTAGTCAAGAATATTTTTCGTTTTGTTATCAGAAATCCTTTCTGAGGGTGTACTTTCGAGACGCGAAAAAAATCCCTTTTTTCGCAAAGGGATTCGATATTTAATAATTTACGAGAGAAAATCGTAAAAACAAGGAAATTTTTGATGATCGTATTTTATACATCTAAAACGAAAATGTGCAAGAAAATGAAAACACTTGCACACACCTAATACATGGAAGAAAAAGTATGTACAATAAGTAAGAGCGCTCTTTTTCATCATCAGGATTTCCAGCGGATGGAACCAATGATGCTGCACCCACAGAAAAGATTTCTGGACTTAATGCTATTACTCTTTAATCTATCATAAAAAAAGATCGCTATAGCGACAATCATATTTATTATTGAAAAGAAGCATATTTCAATCTTGAATAGAAAATTCGAAAATCTGGATTAAAATAATCTTGGTGCTATTCATTAATTTTCTCAGAAGGATTTAGATACAAATTTCTAGCAAGTTCAAAATATTCTCGATTTAAGAATATTGTGAGATCTAAAAGACATCTTATTCTTTTCTTCTAAGAGAATTTGTAGAATCTGCACAAAACGGCCAATATTTATGTGTTGCAATCGCAAACCGGGAACGTGTTTCTGTTATTTACAAGAAATATTAAAAGGTATGGAAATGTCTTATCTCGAATCTTATTTCTCAAGTATATTGTACATACTTACTTACATTTCCATATCTGTTAATATTTCTTGTAGAGCATTGCACTTATTCATTGTAAATCTTTCCCGATTTTCGATTGCAACACATAAATATTGGCCGTTTTATCCGAATAAAGGACTCAGAAGCGCCGAGTCGACGAGCGACTGCGAGAAAATGATGCGTCGACATCGACAAAACCTACTATAAAGTGGCGCTAATATCAAATTATTCTGCATACAAGAATATATAAGCATAAATGTGTACATGTTACTCTTGTCTGAAGACAGTAAGACAATCTTATTTAATTCGAGAGAGAAGAATGGAAATTACTGATTTAAATAAAAAATTGTTTGATTTTCATATTTTTTATACTTGTAATACGATTAAATTAGTCAAGAATATTTTTCGTCTTGTTATCAGAGATCCTTTCTGAGGGTGCACCTCCCAGCCGTTTATCGGCGTTTGCTCCCGTGACACAAAAATCAAGTAATGCTTATTAATCAGCTTAATTAGCGGCGGAGCTCCTCTCGTTGCACGTTGCGTAAATGAATGCCTCGCGACGATGATCGATGCGATCTCTTCGCCTAGTCGCAGTCGCTGCATTCTGAGCCGGCTTATTTTGCCGTTTTAATTGATTCCAGGCGAGTACGGCGATTGTTGGAGTATAATCATCTTGTCCTTCAACAACGAGCTGTCGTTTTTATTACTGCGGTGCAAGAACCGCATAAAGGATCTCTCTATGCGCTCGCGCGGTTCACCGTGTGTAAATTACTTTTGCACGTATTATATACTTGAGACCGATCTGGTACTCGCTGTACCTGGAATCTTGTTACTAGAGATTGTTACGAGAGATTGTGCATCGTGAGCAGGGGCAAATAAAATTACTCCAAGTGCAAAAAATGAAAGAGGAGATCTACACTGAGAGAAAATTCGTTTTCAAGTAAATTTTATTTTCCTTTGCATTGAAAGAAGAGGAGCTCTGCGTCGAACAGCTTCGACTTGTTTCAACTTTGGCAACTTTCTCGACATTTACATCTCAACACTTGCATGCAATATGATGTTCAGGGTAACCGACGAATACTGAACCGATAGAACGACGCCCACCGTAAGACGCGACTGTAAAATAAAGAAACAGGTGGACAATGTCAGTCTCCGGACGTTATCTCGGAGAGATAAATCTTGGTGGTCTTTTTTCCGGCTTCTCGGTCCGCGAGGCGTATAACTCACTTTAGGGTCAAAGCCGCAGAGAGGCGATCTGCGGTGGTCCGCGGATTTGCCGGGCGAAGAGACGCGCGCTCCTCCCGATTCCGCTCTCGGTCATCTCGGCGTCTTGGGAGGCCGGGATTTTTGTTAAACAAAAACGCGAGATACCGTGCGACGCGATCGTACCCATATTTATAGGAGGAGGTGACATTAACACCGGCGTTTGCACTTGTGAGCGGTCTATTTGGTACCCAACGACCTGGCGCTCTTATTATAAACACGCTTCGTCGTTTTAAAGCATGGCATCAAATATTTTTACGATGGCCATTATAAAACGCCTTTTATGAGGAACAAAGTAGTTCGCAGGCAGAAGGTGTTTTCTCGCCCTTTGACAATAATTTGTCCAGAATAACCGGCTCGTTTCACTCCCGGTCCCTCCCCACGCCCGGGCTTCCGCTCGATGATCCATCCAGCCGTTCGTCATAGGCGCGCGCGGCTTTTAAAAAGTAAAGCGCTGGACTCGGGCCAGCGCAAAAATAGAAGCAGATGTTATTAGTTGCGTTCACCAAGTATACGACGGCCGTCGCGGCGCGACGAGACGGGCGGCGGCGGCTGCGTCGTCGTCGGCGACGGCGGCAACGATGGAGAAGGTGACGGGAGGAGACGCGAGAACAGAAAGCGACGATGAGAGTACGGCGTGTCCAGACGAGAGTGATTTCATTGCCCTTGAATTCTTGCTAACTGAACGCTTAGATAAAAATAATTAGCCGGATAAACACGAGACGCGCGCCTGCGGGCAACAGCGCCTTCGTCGACGGATTTTTATTCTCGTCCTTCTTCTCCCTTTCTCTCTCTCACTCCCTAAGCAACTCTCTCGCCGCGATGCGATGCGCCCACCAAGTGCTTTTTGCTTTGAAGTCGGAAGATGAACGGGCCTCCTCCTAATTTCCAGCGTCTGCATTCTTGACAGCTGCACGCGCTGCCGTCGATACGACTGGCGCGATCCCGCGACGCTCTGATTTAATTAATTGTAAGAGGCGAAAAATAACTAGGAGACTGCCTTAGATTTGAACTCGAACTCTCTGGGATCCCTGGTTCACACGCCTAGGTCTTAGGATGTACGGCCAATACTCCTTCTGTTGTGATCAACTTGTTTTCATTCCAATCCTCTATACGACCTGTCAGTCTCGACTCTCTTTCCAGATCTTACAGCTCGGCCAGCCTGACATTACATTCGTCCCCGAATGTCTCCAAATCGTCGGTTCACTCCACTTGAGTCCCTCCCAACCTCCGTTTTTGGTTTACTCTTCTGAGTCCCTCCCAACATCCATTTTTGGTTCACTCTTCTGAGTCCCTCCCAACCTCCATGTTGGTTCACTCCTCCGAGTCCTTCCCAATCTCCATGTTGGTTCACTCCTCTGAGTCCGTCCGACCTCCATGTTCAGGCTTCACTACCGGCCAGCTGCTTCTCAACTCCCTCCTCTCCGAGGGGTAGCGGATGAATCTCAATTGTCTTCGAGGGGTAGCGGATTTTATCCCACTTCTGAATTGTAAGAGGCGAAAAATAACTAGGAGACTGCCTTAGATTTGAACTCGAACTCTCCGGGATCCCTGGTTCACCGGCCTAGGTCTTAGGCTGTACGGCCAATACTCCTACTGTTGTGATCAACTTGTTTTCATTCCGATCCTCTATACGACCTGTCAGTCTCGACTCTCTTTCCAGATCTTACAGCTCGGCCAGCCTGGCATTACATTCGTCCCCGAATGTCTCCAAATCGTCGGTTCACTCCACTTGAGTCCCTCCCAACCTACATTTTTGGTTCACTCTTCTGAGTCCCTCCCAACCTCCATGTTGGTTCACTCTTCTGAGTCCCTCCCAACCTCCATGTTGGTTCACTCCTCCGAGTCCTTCCAATCTCCATGTTGGTTCACTCCTCTGAGTCCGTCCGACCTCCATGTTCAGGCTTCACTACCGGCCAGCTGCTTCTCAACTCCCTCCTCTCCGAGGGGTAGCGGATTTTATCCCACTTCTGAATTGTAAGAGGTGAAAAATAACTAGGAGACTGCCTTAGATTTGAACTCGAACTCTCCGGGATCCCTGGTTCACAGGCCTAGGTCTTAGGCTGTACGGCCAATACTCCTACTGTTGTGATCAGCTTGTTTTCATTCCGATCCTCTATACGACCTGTCAGTCTTGACTATCTTTCCAGATCTTACAGCTCGGCCAGCCTGGCATTACATTCGTCCCCGAATGTCTCCAAATCGTCGGTTCACTCCACTTGAGTCCCTCCCAACCTACATTTTTGGTTCACTCTTCTGAGTCCTCCCAACCTCCATTTTGGTTCACTCTTCTGAGTCCCTCCCAACCTCCATGTTGGTTCACTCCTCCGAGTCCTTCCAAATCTCCATGTTGGTTCACTCCTCTGAGTCCGTCCGACCTCCATGTTCAGGCTTCACTACCGGCCAGCTGCTTCTCAACTCCCTCCTCTCCGAGGGGTAGCGGATTTTATCCCACTTCTGAATTGTAAGAGGTGAAAAATAACTAGGAGACTGCCTTAGATTTGAACTCGAACTCTCCGGGATCCCTGGTTCACAGGCCTAGGTCTTAGGCTGTACGGCCAATACTCCTACTGTTGTGATCAACTTGTTTTCATTCCGATCCTCTATACGACCTGTCAGTCTTGACTATCTTTCCAGATCTTACAGCTCGGCCAGCCTGGCATTACATTCGTCCCCGAATGTCTCCAAATCGTCGGTTCACTCCACTTGAGTCCCTCCCAACCTACATTTTTGGTTCACTCTTCTGAGTCCCTCCCAACCTCCATGTTGGTTCACTCTTCTGAGTCCCTCCCAACCTCCATGTTGGTTCACTCTTCCGAGTCCTTCCAAATCTCCATGTTGGTTCACTCCTCTGAGTCCGTCCGACCTCCATGTTCAGGCTTCACTACCGGCCAGCTGCTTCTCAACTCCCTCCTCTCCGAGGGGTAGCGGATTTTATCCCACTTCTGAATTGTAAGAGGCGAAAAATAACTAGGACACTGCCTTAGATTTGAACTCGAACTCTCCGGGATCCCTGGTTCACCGGCCTAGGTCTTAGGCTGTACGGCCAATACTCCTACTGTTGTGATCAGCTTGTTTTCATTCCGATCCTCTATACGACCTGTCAGTCTTGACTATCTTTCCAGATCTTACAGCTTGGCCAGCCTGACATTACATTCGTCCCCGAATGTCTCCAAATCGTCGGTTCACTCCACTTGAGTCCCTCCCAACCTACATTTTTGGTTCACTCTTCTGAGTTCCTCCCAACATCCATTTTTGGTTCACTCTTCTGAGTCCCTCCCAACCTCCATGTTGGTTCACTCCTCTGAGTCCTTCCCAATCTCCATGTTGGTTCACTCCTCTGAGTCCGTTCGACCTCCATGTTCAGGCTTCACTACCGGCCAGCTGCTTCTCAACTCCCTCCTCTCCGAGGGGTAGCGGATTTTATCCCACTTCTGAATTGTAAGAGGTGAAAAATAACTAGGAGACTGCCTTAGATTTGAACTCGAACTCTCCGGGATCCCTGGTTCACAGGCCTAGGTCTTAGGCTGTACGGCCAATACTCCTACTGTTGTGATCAACTTGTTTTCATTCCGATCCTCTATACGACCTGTCAGTCTCGACTCTCTTTCCAGATCTTACAGCTCGGCCAGCCTGGCATTACATTCGTCCCCGAATGTCTCCAAATCGTCGGTTCACTCCACTTGAGTCCCTCCCAACCTACATTTTTGGTTCACTCTTCTGAGTCCCTCCCAACCTCCATGTTGGTTCACTCTTCTGAGTCCCTCCCAACCTCCATGTTGGTTCACTCCTCTGAGTCCTTCCCAATCTCCATGTTGGTTCACTCCTCTGAGTCCGTCCGACCTCCATGTTCAGGCTTCACTACCGGCCAGCTGCTTCTCAACTCCCTCCTCTTCGAGGGGTAGCGGATGAATCTTAATTGTCTTCGAGGGGTAGCGGATTTTATCCCACTTCTGAATTGTAAGAGGCGAAAAATAACTAGGACACTGCCTTAGATTTGAACTCGAACTCTCCGGGATCCCTGGTTCACCGGCCTAGGTCTTAGGCTGTACGGCCAATACTCCTACTGTTGTGATCAACTTGTTTTCATTCCGATCCTCTATACGACCTGTCAGTCTCGACTATCTTTCCAGATCTTACAGCTTGGCCAGCCTGACATTACGTTCGTCCCCGAATGTCTCCAAATCGTCGGTTCACTCCACTTGAGTCCCTCCCAACCTCCATTTTTGGTTCACTCTTTTGAGTCCCTCCCAACCTCCATTTTTGGTTCACTCTTCTGAGTCCCTCCCAACCTCCATGTTGGTTCACTCCTCTGAGTCCTTCCCAATCTCTATGTTGGTTCACTCCTCTGAGTCCGTCCCAATCTCCATGTTGGTTCACTCCTCTGAGTCCGTCCGACCTCCATGTTCAGGCTTCACTACCGGCCAGCTGCTTCTCAACTCCCTCCTCTCCGAGGGGTAGCGGATGAATCTCAAACTGTCTTTGAGGGGTAGCGGATTTTATCCCACTTCTGAATTGTAAGAGCATCTTGTTTATGCGTGTCGTCGGGTTTTCTCTCTCCCTCTCTCCATACTATGGTCATCGAAAACCCAAAGGCGATCGGTGTTGATATCGATCCTAAGAAAACCCCTCGTCTTTTTCATTCAAGAACAAGATGTTAAGCATATGCTGCTGCTAAGTCCTCCGCGCTGATTTCTCTCGGTCACAGTCAAGTGACAAGGCATTTTGCCGTCGTTGTACCTTCCGGTTGCTTCCCGATATTTCTCGACTTCCTTACAAAATATCGTATTTAAAAAAAACAACGTGTGCGTTTCCGATCGAGGCGCACGAATTATATCCGCGCCATAATGGGATTGCGTGGTGGCGGAATCCGGCGCGCGCGCGCCCGCTCGGTCCGCTGTTAGAACGGTCCTCTGAGAGTTTTGGTCGATTTGCAGATTACGAGTCCCCGGGATGCAAGGCTGACATGGCGGAGGGTTCGGCCGAGGAGGAACAGAGCAGTACCGCTGCGCCCGCTTCCCCGCCAGCTGATCTTCGCACTCTGAACACCCAATTGTCGCCGCCTTATCACCACCAGCCCCATCTCCAGTCTCGTCTTCAGCATCTGCAGCATTCCAACATGCTGGCGACCGCCGTACCGCCCCGGCACAGCCACAGTATGCTGTCTCATCAGGTGAAAGCGGAGGCAGAGCTGGACGCCCCCTGCGATGTGCCATTGAATCTCAAGAGCGAGGTAAGCGCAGAAATCTCTGTCTCTTCCTCACCCTCTGTCTATTACTCTCTATCTCTATCTCGCTTGCTCTCTCTCTCTCTCTCTTGCTCTCGCTCTCTGTCTCTTTCTCATGCTCCTCGATTATTGACGTCGGAATCGGTTAATTGCTCCCGAAACTGTTCGTTTCCGACGAGATCTCTTTGCGGCGGACAGATCACGACGCGGGCAACAAAAATTGAACGCTTCGCGCGGAGAGCCATAACTCGGCATAACGTCCGCACGAGTTCGATGCTCGAGTCGAGTGACTGTGTAGTTAATCGTTTTTAATTACTATGCGGGATATACCACGTCGGCCTACTTGTGTCGCTTAGCGATCTCCAGCGAGCGAGCGTATCGCGGCTCGAGCACGGTCGAGAAACTACGGCGGTGCTAAAGTGCACGATCGTCGCACTCGTTGCTAACGTTGTTTTGTGTGTCAATGACAACCAATTGTGCGCTTAAGTAGCTGCCACGCCGCATCTCAACCTAAATCGGCCAATGGTCCTCTCGTACTCCGGCCTCCGTACATGATTAACGCACGAAACAAAGCGCGCAGCGTTCACGAGGATGACGCGGCCGATCTCGCGCGTCCGTCCGCGGAATATTGCGTAACACGGAAATCGCGGCGAAAGTTCTCTCGCCGAGAGGATTCAATTTCGTGATCTTCCGAGGACCGATTCCCAGCAATCAAAGTTAACGAGCCAGCCGTGACTAAACGCGCACTAAACGGTTTGGATCGCGAAATTACGTAACACATACGCGGCACGTATCCGAAACTCCCGATTGAATTACGTAATCGCGATCCGCTGCGTAAGATTCTCAGCGGATTCTCAGCGGCGCGATTACGACCTAACCTAACCTAACCTACGCGTCAAGTAATTATTCCAGAAGAAAGTCGTTAGTCCGGTCGTGCTCGTTGCAGTCGCGGGTGGCAGCCGCGCGTTTCGCGCGGTGCCCGGTTTAAAACGGGCGATATTGTGACACCAAGCCGTTGCAAAATGGGGAACGGTACAGAAGCAGCGCGTTATCGTTAGCATGCAAATGCTCGGCGCGGATCCGAGTGTTCATCGTCCGGCGAACGGGGTCGCCGCGCCGTCCGCGAGCGTATTCGTAATGCGACCGCGATTCTCTCGTTCCCCTCATTACCAGAAGTCCGCGAGAAGCTGCAGTCTGCCGGCCGACGAGAGCTATCGTGGGAAAATCGAAGACGTAGAATGTCAAAGTTTCTAACGGTTCGCGCAACGGTACACGGCCCTCTCTGCACACACGACATTTGCGACTAAAGCGATTCTCGCTCGCGAGAGACCTCCGCGTTCCAATCGCGAAATGAATAAAGTAATCCTGTCGTCAACCCGCCCCTTGATCGAACCTGCGCGATTAAGTATTTTCGATGCGCGAGAAGTGTCCGTGGATAATTATTCGCAAGCGAGTCCGTGATATTATACGAACGACTCTTACAAGTCAGATCAGTTCTTACTACTTAGTTACTAATTAGTTCAAACTAGTGTAGATTTGTACAGGGTGTCCCATGGGAAGTTGCTGAAAGTAAACGATTGGTTCTCCCCTCCATGACTTCAGAAAGGGTCTTACGGTTAACGGCCGTTCATCTGAGTGTCCGCAGTTTTATTCCGGTTGTGGTAGATGCAAGTCCGTGCGCGTCAAAATGAGTAATCTGACGACGGAAGAAAAGATTTATCTCGTCGAGTGCTTCTTTTCCAGAGGAAAAGTTTATAGCAATGCTTACAGGAGGTTTCGTACTAAATACGGAACACATAAAGTTAAGAGCGAAAACACGCTGAAAAGGTTAGAATTTGTTATTTCTTTAAACGTATGCGTTACGTCACTCCATTTTTTGGCAATAAATCTGCATTAAAATAATGTTTTGTGTTATTTTTATCAGAATTATCGATAATTTTATGCAGTATGCAACTATCCAAGACCGTAGACATGATCTGCCAGGTCCTTCTGTGTCTGTAGCTGCAGAAGAAAACATTGAAGATATTAAGAAGTATTTTGAAGAGAATCCAAATTCTTCCATTCGGAAAGCTGCCCAAGCTCTTGAAATATCCAAAACAACGTTACACAGGATTTTAAAACATTTCCTGAAAATGCATCCCTATAAAATAACATTGCATCAATTGCTAACCAACCGCGCTATGACGAAACGTGTGGAATTCTGCGAGACGATAAATGGAATGTTTGAAGATGAAGAACTTGATGCAAAATTGATAATTTACACGGACGAAGCACATTTCTGGCTAAATGGTTATGTTAATAAACAAAATTATAGATTTGGGGGGTCGGAAAATCCCAACGTTTCCCTGGCTAAACCTTTACATCCACAAAATATAACAGCATGGGCTGCGATATCGGTAAAAGGAATTTATCTGCAATTCTTCGAATCAACAGTCACTGGTGAAGGTTACAAGCAGCTTCTCGAAACACAATTCTTCCCTCATGCAAAAAAAAGAGGCCTGGTCAGAGGATTTCATTTCATGCAGGATGGAGCGACACCACACCGAACCCAGGAGGTCTTCGAAACAATCCACAAAGTTTATGGCAATCGAGTCATCGGTCTGGGATACCCCAAATTTGCCCAGGGGGGGGGGGCTAGAATGGCCACCGTACTCGCCGGATTTAAATCCATGTGACTTCTTTCTTTGGGGATACATTAAGGACCATTGTTATGCCGGAAATCCAGAAACAGTGTCAGATTTAGTAGTAGCTATTAAAAGGTCGTCAGCAACATTAAAGACGACATGTTAGAAAAAGTTTTCACAAGTTTTCGTAAAAGAATTGATTTTTGTACAAATTCAGATGGTGCACACTTTGAAAATATTTATCATTAGCTTACTTGATTATTAGCATATTTTTCATTAACAAAATAAACTGATATACAAACATTTTGCTAAATTTTATTTATACCCATTAAAAACTGCAGACTTTCCTCTTTCCAAGGCAATTTTGTTTTTTCAATAACTGCATACGTTTAAAAATGACAGCTGATTAGTTTCAGCAACTTCCCATGGGACACCCTTAGAAGAACATGTACGTGGAACCTAATAGAAAGATAGAGGGATGGGATTCACGTGAGAATTAATTCATTTAGCGCACAGGTAACCAGTTTATTAACTGTGAAAATTCATTGATGACGAACCAAGTCGTTGACCGTGTAGCGAAATCGGTTGCGAATAGCGAAGAAGAAGAAGAAACACTTGAAAGTCGCTGGAACGAGGCGGTGAAGTAGGAGACGAGGGAATCCCGACTTGTACGCTTGCGCTCGTAAAACGGAAAATATTTGCGCGTAGCTCGCGTAGCTGCTTCGATGAGCGGCGACCAGTTTTGTCGATGCTTGCACATCGGACTAGCCAGTAGGGAAACCTCAAGCAAACAAGCGCGTCCAGGGGGATTAGTAATCGTCGTCGTCAAACGTGTCTACTTTCCTTTGCGACAATTAACCCCCGCTCATGGTGATACTCTCTTTGAGACCGTGTCCCTCGCTGCTTCGGAAAACTGTGCGCTTTTGCGTCAAGTGTGGCCGTCGAAAGACGTCGGACAACGAACGTATGAGTGAAAAACAATAAGCTCTCGACAATGTTTTGCAAGTTTTGCATCGATAATTTTTTAGACGTCACGAAGACGACAGATCGCTCCATTGTTAAGCACGATTGAGACATCCACCTATGGTTTTAATCAGCGAGACTAGCACGTGGCATTCCACAAGCAAAGAATTCGACAATGATGTCAATTAAGCGATAAAGGGATATCGCGTGCCGGTTTAAAACGGGCGATATTGTGACACCAAGCCGTTGCAAAATGGGGAACGGTACAGAAGCAGCGCGTTATCGTTAGCATGCAAATGCTCGGCGCGGATCCGAGTGTTCATCGTCCGGCGAACGGGGTCGCCGCGCCGTCCGCGAGCGTATTCGTAATGCGACCGCGATTCTCTCGTTCCCCTCATTACCAGAAGTCCGGAGAAGCTGCAGTCTGCCGGCCGACGAGAGCTATCGTGGGAAAATCGAAGACGTAGAATGTCAAAGTTTCTAACGGTTCGCGCAACGGTACACGGCCCTCTCTGCACACACGACATTTGCGACTAAAGCGATTCTCGCTCGCGAGAGACCTCCGCGTTCCAATCGCGAAATGAATAAAGTAATCCTGTCGTCAACCCGCCCCTTGATCGAACCTGCGCGATTAAGTATTTTCGATGCGCGAGAAGTGTCCGTGGATAATTATTCGCAAGCGAGTCCGTGATATTATACGAACGACTCTTACAAGTCAGATCAGTTCTTACTACTTAGTTACTAATTAGTTCAAACTAGTGTAGATTTGTACAGGGTGTCCCATGGGAAGTTGCTGAAAGTAAACGATTGGTTCTCCCCTCCATGACTTCAGAAAGGGTCTTACGGTTAACGGCCGTTCATCTGAGTGTCCGCAGTTTTATTCCGGTTGTGGTAGATGCAAGTCCGTGCGCGTCAAAATGAGTAATCTGACGACGGAAGAAAAGATTTATCTCGTCGAGTGCTTCTTTTCCAGAGGAAAAGTTTATAGCAATGCTTACAGGAGGTTTCGTACTAAATACGGAACACATAAAGTCAAGAGCGAAAACACGCTGAAAAGGTTAGAATTTGTTATTTCTTTAAACGTATGCGTTACGTCACTCCATTTTTTGGCAATAAATCTGCATTAAAATAATGTTTTGTGTTATTTTTATCAGAATTATCGATAATTTTATGCAGTATGAACTATCCAAGACCGTAGACATGATCTGCCAGGTCCTTCTGTGTCTGTAGCTGCAGAAGAAAACATTGATGATATTAAGAAGTATTTTGAAGAGAATCCAAATTCTTCCATTCGGAAAGCTGCCCAAGCTCTTGAAATATCCAAAACAACGTTACACAGGATTTTAAAACATTTCCTGAAAATGCATCCCTATAAAATAACATTGCATCAATTGCTAACCAACCGCGCTATGACGAAACGTGTGGAATTCTGCGAGACGATAAATGGAATATTTGAAGATGAAGAACTTGATGCAAAATTGATAATTTACACGGACGAAGCACATTTCTGGCTAAATGGTTATGTTAATAAACAAAATTATAGATTTGGGGGGTCGGAAAATCCCAACGTTTCCCTGGCTAAACCTTTACATCCACAAAATATAACAGCATGGGCTGCGATCTCGGTAAAAGGAATTTATCTGCAATTCTTCGAATCAACAGTCACTGGTGAAGGTTACAAGCAGCTTCTCGAAACACAATTCTTCCCTCATGCAAAAAAAAGAGGCCTGGTCAGAGGATTTCATTTCATGCAGGATGGAGCGACACCACACCGAACCCAGGAGGTCTTCGAAACAATCCACAAAGTTTATGGCAATCGAGTCATCGGTCTGGGATACCCCAAATTTGCCCAGGGGGGGGGGGCTAGAATGGCCACCGTACTCGCCGGATTTAAATCCATGTGACTTCTTTCTTTGGGGATACATTAAGGACCATTGTTATGCCGGAAATCCAGAAACAGTGTCAGATTTAGTAGTAGCTATTAAAAAGGTCGTCAGCAACATTAAAGACGACATGTTAGAAAAAGATTTCACAAGTTTTCGTAAAAGAATTGATTTTTGTACAAATTCAGATGGTGCACACTTTGAAAATATTTATCATTAGCTTACTTGATTATTAGCATATTTTTCATTAACAAAATAAACTGATATACAAACATTTTGCTAAATTTTATTTATACCCATTAAAAACTGCAGACTTTCCTCTTTCCAAGGCAATTTTTGTTTTTTCAATAACTGCATACGTTTAAAAATGACAGCTGATTAGTTTCAGCAACTTCCCATGGGACACCCTTAGAAGAACATGTACGTGGAACCTAATAGAAAGATAGAGGGATGGGATTCACGTGAGAATTAATTCATTTAGCGCACAGGTAACCAGTTTATTAACTGTGAAAATTCATTGATGACGAACCAAGTCGTTGACCGTGTAGCGAAATCGGTTGCGAATAGCGAAGAAGAAGAAGAAACACTTGAAAGTCGCTGGAACGAGGCGGTGAAGTAGGAGACGAGGGAATCCCGACTTGTACGCTTGCGCTCGTAAAACGGAAAATATTTGCGCGTAGCTCGCGTAGCTGCTTCGATGAGCGGCGACCAGTTTTGTCGATGCTTGCACATCGGACTAGCCAGTAGGGAAACCTCAAGCAAACAAGCGCGTCCAGGGGGATTAGTAATCGTCGTCGTCAAACGTGTCTACTTTCCTTTGCGACAATTAACCCCCGCTCATGGTGATACTCTCTTTGAGACCGTGTCCCTCGCTGCTTCGGAAAACTGTGCGCTTTTGCGTCAAGTGTGGCCGTCGAAAGACGTCGGACAACGAACGTATGAGTGAAAAACAATAAGCTCTCGACAATGTTTTGCAAGTTTTGCATCGATAATTTTTTAGACGTCACGAAGACGACAGATCGCTCCATTGTTAAGCACGATTGAGACATCCACCTATGGTTTTAATCAGCGAGACTAGCACGTGGCATTCCACAAGCAAAGAATTCGACAATGATGTCAATTAAGCGATAAAGGGATATCGCGTCGACGCAGCTAAACGCGACGACAGTCTCCGGACTAGAGTCTCGGAAACGGCAGTCTAGCTCGTCCTCGTCTCTGTCCATCCATTACGCTATTATCCCCTCGGCAAACACACACGGGACTTCCATGCACGGCGGACTTAATGCCGGGCGCGCGTCTGAGAAGGGGTGCGCAATTTACGCGCAAAAGAACGAGGGATGTTTCACTCGCGCTTAGGGCAAAAAGAAACACCCCGCCGGTGTAACGTGGCGGCGGACGCGGATAATAATGCCCGCGTCCGCGCGCGGAAACGAGCCGAAATGCAGCCAAGCGACGGAAAGAAAAGGGTTGTCCGCTCCGCGCGATCGATCATCGCCTCGCGCGGTCTCGCTCCGCGTAATTCCTCGGACGACCATCACCGAAGCACCGAGTTTGAGTCGATTCACCGAGGTTTGACCTGAGGAGAGCGGGAGATCAATCTTGCGCGTCTTCGCGGGGGATCGATCGACGCGCGGGTTATCAGCGCGAATAATTTATCCGCGATTTCATCGCGCGGAGTTCCACGGTCGCCGAAACTTCTGTTCGGTGATCATAAATTATTGAGTTGGCCAAAAAGTAATTGTGTTTTTTTCCAATGGATGGACATACATATCTTGAAACGTAACTAACTTCATTCTAAACCGCAAATTCATTATGTAGGTTAACAACTCACAGTTCAAGCTTGTTTTACAAAAAGAAAGTACACGATTTCGTTAACAATTGTTTGTTTGCCGTCGATTTCAAAATGGAAAATCAAAAAGAACATTTTCGTCATATTTTGTTTTATTACTTCCGAAAAGGGAAAAACGCTGTGCAAGCTCGTACAAAGTTATGTCATGTATATGGCGAAGATGCTTTAAAACTGCGGCAGTGTCAAAATTGGTTTACTAAATTTCGATCTGGAGATTTTAATGTGAAAGATGCACCACGCTCAGGAAGGCCAATCGAAATTGATGATGACAAAATAAAAGCACTGATCGATTCCAATCGGCGTTTAACGACACGAGAGATTGCTGAGAATCTTAACATATCGAAATCGAGTGTTGAAAACCATTCAAACCGACTTGGATACATTAGTAAGCTCGATATTTCGGTACCACATGAGCTCAAAAAAATTCATCTCACTAAGCGTATTGACATCTGCGATTCTCTTTTGAAACGTGAGGAAAATGATCGATTTTTGAAACGGATGATAACAGGCGACGAAAAATCGATCGTCTACAACAACGTCAAACGAAAAAGATCGTGATGAACCTGCTGAAAGCACTTGAAAAGCAGATATTCACCAAAGAAAGATTATGCTGTCAGTCTGGTGGGACTTTAAGGTATTGTGTATTTTGAGCTGCTTGCAAGGAATCAAACCATTAATTCAGACGTATACTGTCGTCAACTGGATAAATTAAATGATGCCATCAAACAGAAACGTCGAGAATTGGTGAATCGCAAAGGTGTTGCGTTTCACCACGATAACGCTAGACCACGTACAAGTTTGGTCACTCGTGAAAAATTGTTGCAGCTTGGACGGGATGTGTTACCACATCCACCATATTCGCCAGACCTGGCACCATCAGATTACCATTCGTTTCGTTCTTTGCAAAACGCCTTGAATGGTAAAACCTTTACTGCTGATGAGGATATCAAATGGTTCTTGGAATTGTTTTTTGCTGAAAAAGATAAAAACTGTTTTGAGCGCGGAATCATGAAGTTGCCTGAAAAATGGCAAAAGATAATCAGACAAAATGGACAATATATTGTTTAATAAAGTTTTTGTTTCCCATGAAAAATTCGCCTTTTATTTATATAAAAAAAAACGCAATTACTTTTTGGCCAACCCAATATATGGCGAAGATGCTGTAAAACTGCGGCAGTGTCAAAATTGGTTTACTAAATTTCGATCTGGAGATTTTAATGTGAAAGATGCACCACGCTCAGGAAGGCCAATCGAAATTGATGATGACAAAATAAAAGCACTGATCGATTCCAATCGGCGTTTAACGACACGAGAGATTGCTGAGAATCTTAACATATCGAAATCGAGTGTTGAAAACCATTCAAAACGACTTGGATACATTAGTAAGCTCGATATTTCGGTACCACATGAGCTCAAAAAATTCATCTCACTAAGCGTATTGACATCTGCGATTCTCTTTTGAAACGTGAGGAAAATGATCGATTTTTGAAACGGATGATAACAGGCGACGAAAAATCGATCGTCTACAACAACGTCAAACGAAAAAGATCGTGATGAACCTGCTCAAAGTACTTGAAAAGCAGATATTCACCAAAGAAAGATTATGCTGTCAGTCTGGTGGGACTTTAAGGTATTGTGTATTTTGAGCTGCTTGCAAGGAATCAAACCATTAATTCAGACGTATACTGTCGTCAACTGGATAAATTAAATGATGCCATCAAACAGAAACGTCGAGAATTGGTGAATCGCAAAGGTGTTGCGTTTCACCATGATAACGCTAGACCACGTACAAGTTTGGTCACTCGTGAAAAATTGTTGCAGCTTGGACGGGATGTGTTACCACATCCACCATATTCGCCAGACCTGGCACCATCAGATTACCATTCGTTTCGTTCTTTGCAAAACGCCTTGAATGGTAAAACCTTTACTGCTGATGAGGATATCAAATCGTTGTTGGAATTGTTTTTTGCTGAAAAAGATAAAAACTGTTTTGAGCGCGGAATCATGAAGTTGCCTGAAAAATGGCAAAAGATAATCAGACAAAATGGACAATATATTGTTTAATAAAGTTTTTGTTTCCCATGAAAAATTCGCCTTTTATTTATATAAAAAAAACGCAATTACTTTTTGGCCAACCCAATATATGGCGAAGATGCTTTAAAACTGCGGCAGTGTCAAAATTGGTTTACTAAATTTCGATCTGCAGATTTTAATGTGAAAGATGCACCACGCTCAGGAAGGCCAATCGAAATTGATGATGACAAAATAAAAGCACTGATCGATTCCAATCGGCGTTTAACGACACGAGAGATTGCTGAGAATCTTAACATATCGAAATCGAGTGTTGAAAACCATTCAAACCGACTTGGATACATTAGTAAGCTCGATATTTCGGTACCACATGAGCTCAAAAAAATTCATCTCACTAAGCGTATTGACATCTGCGATTCTCTTTTGAAACGTGAGGAAAATGATCCATTTTTGAAACGGATGATAACAGGCGACGAAAAATCGATCGTCTACAACAACGTCAAACGAAAAAGATCGTGATGAACCTGCTGAAGCACTTGAAAAGCAGATATTCACCAAAGAAAGATTATGCTGTCAGTCTGGTGGGACTTTAAAGGTATTGTGTATTTTGAGCTGCTTGCAAGGAATCAAACCATTAATTCAGACGTATACTGTCGTCAACTGGATAAATTAAATGATGCCATCAAACAGAAACGTCGAGAATTGGTGAATCGCAAAGGTGTTGCGTTTCACCACGATAACGCTAGACCACGTACAAGTTTGGTCACTCGTGAAAAATTGTTGCAGCTTGGACGGGATGTGTTACCACATCCACCATATTCGCCAGACCTGGCACCATCAGATTACCATTCGTTTCGTTCTTTGCAAAACGCCTTGAATGGTAAAACCTTTACTGCTGATGAGGATATCAAATCGTTGTTGGAATTGTTTTTTGCTGAAAAAGATAAGAACTGTTTTGAGCGCGGAATCATGAAGTTGCCTGAAAAATGGCAAAAGATAATCAGACAAAATGGACAATATATTGTTTAATAAAGTTTTTGTTTCCCATGAAAAATTCGCCTTTTATTTATATAAAAAAAACGCAATTACTTTTTGGCCAACCCAATATATGGCGAAGATGCTGTAAAACTGCGGCAGTGTCAAAATTGGTTTACTAAATTTCGATCTGGAGATTTTAATGTGAAAGATGCACCACGCTCAGGAAGGCCAATCGAAATTGATGATGACAAAATAAAAGCACTGATCGATTCCAATCGGCGTTTAACGACACGAGAGATTGCTGAGAATCTTAACATATCGAAATCGAGTGTTGAAAACCATTCAAAACGACTTGGATACATTAGTAAGCTCGATATTTCGGTACCACATGAGCTCAAAGAAATTCATCTCACTGAGCGTATTGACATCTGCGATTCTCTTTTGAAACGTGAGGAAAATGATCGATTTTTGAAACGGATGATAACAGGCGACGAAAAATCGATCGTCTACAACAACGTCAAACGAAAAAGATCGTGATGAACCTGCTGAAAGCACTTGAAAAGCAGATATTCACCAAAGAAAGATTATGCTGTCGGTCTGGTGGGACTTTAAGGTATTGTGTATTTTGAGCTGCTTGCAAGGAATCAAACCATTAATTCAGACGTATACTGTCGTCAACTGGATAAATTAAATGATGCCATCAAACAGAAACGTCGAGAATTGGTGAATCGCAAAGGTGTTGTGTTTCACCACGATAACGCTAGACCACGTACAAGTTTGGTCACTCGTGAAAAATTGTTGCAGCTTGGATGGGATGTGTTACCACATCCACCATATTCGCCAGACCTGGCACCATCAGATTACCATTCGTTTCGTTCTTTGCAAAACGCCTTGAATGGTAAAACCTTTACTGCTGATGAGGATATGAAATCGTTGTTGGAATTGTTTTTTGCTGAAAAAGATAAGAACTGTTTTGAGCGCGGAATCATGAAGTTGCCTGAAAAATGGCAAAAGATAATCAGACAAAATGGACAATATATTGTTTAATAAAGTTTTTGTTTCCCATGAAAAATTCGCCTTTTATTTATATAAAAAAACGCAATTACTTTTTGGCCAACCCAATATTAGACCTTGGAGCGCGGCATTCTTAACGATCCTTTTCTCGATGTACCATTAGCCATTGCTCTTAATTACGCGCGGGATATCTCTTTCGAGGCCCCAGGATAATGGATATTCAGCGACGCTAATCAGCGTAAGGGATACAAAGGGATGTTTTTCGCAGGTGGCGAAACACGACCCGCCGGAGATGCTCGCCCGTGAAAAATCGTGCGAACGCGTGCCCGCTTCCGCAATCCGCCTTTAGGGAAAAAGAAAGAGTCTGGATTGGACCGTGTCGGTGCGATTAATTGATCAATCAATCAATCACTGAATGTGATCAATTGATGATTTCGCACAGTAATCACGTAAATTCGTGCGGTTGATTCCAAAAGTCTACTCGAGGAGACTTTCTTGCTCCACGCGGAATTTTTTTTAATTCAATTCTTCCTTAACTTTTTGCTTTCTTCTGCCGCAATCAGCGCGACGAACGCGACAAATAGTGAATTCGGTGGAACGTACTGCTGCAACGGTGCGTAAAAATGCGGATATCGCGCGCCGGAGAAGCGCCCAGCTCCAAACGGATCAAGCGCCCTTTGCATCCGCGAATGCCGCAGTAATGTGCATCTATATGCAAATATCCGCGTATCTCACGGGCGCATCTGCGAACCGGAAATCGTTAAACGCCCAACGGATGCGTCGTCACGAATACTCCTCCGCCCGTGGCCCGGAAGATTTCGTCGGTCACACGAGGGTGGTTGCCGGACCATCTCCAGCTTCGCCACGGAAGCGGCGGACCCTTGTCCGGACCCCTCTCGGGCAATCCGAAGACGCAAATTTCACGTAGCTGAATCGGGCGCGTGACCGTCCGATGGATCGATACGCCGTAACCAGCCTTAAGGCGCATTCCAGCTTGATGGCCACCAGTCCCGGCCGTAATGCATCTGTCAAGAAAGTGATTGAAGGCAAACGATTCAGGGGAACGCGCGTACGCGCGCGCTCACACCCGGGCGGACCGGATCTCATTACGCTGGCTCGTTTCGCCGACTCAATTGCATTTCGATCGGATTTCACAATTATTATGATTATTGTCGTGACGGGGCACAGCCAGAGTGGTCACCCGCCGGGCGAGGGGTGGTCTCCCTCGATTAGAATCCAGTGCGAGCCGGGTCCGGCTTTTAACGCGCTGCCCGAGATCCCCGCGCCTTGATTGACCGTAAAGAATCCGGTTATCGCGCCACGTTACGAGTCTGTTTATATCCGATGTAACGGCGACGCCGCTCGCCGGATGTACGTGTAACGGGCCGTCGTAACGAGCGGCAAAAATCGATTGATGGCTGCTCCTAAATCGCGAGAGTGCGACTCGCGGTCATAATTTAACGCGCGCCAGCGCATTCGCGATCCCGTGATCGCGAACATCACGATCGTCGAAAAGTCCGGCGATTTTATGACGCATGATAATACTCGGCAGTGGCGAAAGGTTTAGCTAATAAAAACGCACGTTTGACGAGCGACCGTCCGTAAAGCAACGTGGTCAGAACGACGAACGTTGGCGCCGAGGGGCAGAGAGGGGCACGGCCGGGGGAAAAAGGGAAAAGGGAAGAACTGGAAGAAGTAAAAAGAGTAAAACGCCGAGATATTCTATCGCTCGATGATGTGTGTGTGTGTGGCTCGTCTATTTCTCCAGCGTGGTATTCGCGGAGTGATGGAATGTTTATCAATAGATTAATCTCGGAGATCGGCGGGGGTGGTTCCGCGTCGTCGCCGGGCAGGCTCCTCGATTGCGATTAAACATAAAAGTATTATTTCAATCTGGCCCCTCCGCGCGCGTCGGCCGTACGTTCTCTCAATGTGTACGTCGTCCCATCGACATGCACACACATGTGCGTACGCACACGCGCGCTCGCACTCACACACGCGTCCGCGCGTGCACCTACTCGCGCGACCGATAGATCGGGCATTTTTCCATTAGATTGGAACTTGATTAAATTGAAAATCTGTCAATTTAGGAAAAAGCATCCGACAGCTTATATTGACGGTGGACATTATACGCGGTGGCCAACGAGGCAGAACTCGTTGGCCTGACAACTAGCGGAGATATAAAACCCATCGTCGCGACGATGGACCCGGGATGCGCGCCGGGCTGTTTACTTTTTGCTTCCTTTTGCGCCCTTGTAAAATTAATTGCCGGACGCTCTTTGAGGGTGACGCTCGCTTTCGCGAGTACTACCGATCGCGGAAATTTGCTCACGGTGTCATTCGTTCAATCTCCACCCTGATACGATTCCGACACGCGGCACCCTCCTCCTCCTCTTTCCTCGCGCCTGTTCCGCTCGCGCGTCGCGAGATAGCCGTTGGAGAGCTTTTGTAACGCGGACTCCCTCCACCGCGTACGCTTTTAAAGGAATAATATGGTTTTTAACGGATTTCATTCCGTTCGCTGATCACAAAGCGAGTCTCTCGCGGCGATGGAGGAAACGCGTTTCTTCGCGGTCGCGCTTAACGACCACGCACGAGAGCTGACGCCAATACACAGTATACAGGGTGGCCCATTTTAATTTATACAGTCGATTTTTTAAAAAACTAAAAGAGATACGAAAAAATGTTTCAGACAGACATGTCACGATTTCGAGGGGGACATAAGATGATACCATTGGTTTGACTTTGAATAGTCGTTTGAAGGTCACGCGAAGATCACCTTCAATTTCTTAAATTGAAACCCCAACTTTTTATTGCAGATTCTTATTCTCCATCGAAAAGTAAGTAACTTTTGTCTGAAACATTTTTCCGAAAAATGTCATCTTATGTCCTTAAAATGATCTTCAAGATGAGTTTTGAGGACATTTTAAGGACATAAGATGACATTTTTCGGAAAAATGTTTCATACAAAAGTTACTTACTTTTCGATGGAGAATAAGAATCTGCAATAAAAAGTTGGGGTTTCAATTTTAGAAATTGAAGGTGATCTTCGCGTGACCTTCAAACGACTATTCAAGGTCAAACCAATGGTATCATCTTATGTCCCCTTCGAAATCGTGACATGTCTGTCTGAAACATTTTTTCGTATCTCTTTTAGTTTTTTAAAAAATCGACTGTATAAATTAAAATGGGCCACCCTATATACAGGGTGTTTTCTCTAACTGTAGCACTTAGAATATCTCTGCTTCCTGTGATGATATGAAAAAGTCAAAGGACGAAAATTGTTCGATTCAAAGAGACTAGTACTCTGGTGAGAAAATTATTTTTTTTAATGTGACCTTTCACAAGATATCAAGGTCATGAACATTTTTTTAAGTGAGATGGTATATTTTCCTTAACGAAATGATGTAGCTTGTAAAAAAACAAATTCAACTATATAGAATATGTTGACCTTCAAATGACTTTGAACCATAAAAATCACGTTTAGGAAAAGAAACTCTATTTATTGTATGTATAACTACAAAGATATACCTTTTTTTACAGATGTTCGAAATGATCACCGTTTACTTCCATACACTTTCGAATTCGATGAATAAACGATTGTTTTACGTTTTTGAGAGATTCCGGAGTAATTGCGGTGCACGCACGCTGAATTCTTTCTCGCATATCTTCAGGTGTTGCGGAATATCGCAATAAACTTCATTTTTTAGGTGTCCCCAAAGAAAAAAATCAAGAGGCGTAAGATCTGGTGATCGAGCCGGCCAAGAAATTCTTCCACCACGTCCAATCCAGCGAACAGGAAATGATTCGTTGAGTATGTTCCGTGCAAATGAAGTTTATCGCGATATTCCGACAACACCTTATATCTTTGTAGTTATACATACAGTAAATAGAGTTTCTTTTCCTAAACGTGATTTTTGTGGTTCAAAGTCATTTGAAGGTCAACATATTCTGTATGGTTGAATTTGTTTTTTACAAGCTACATCATTTCGTTAAGGAAAATATACCATCTCATTTAAAAAAATGTTCATGACCTTGATATCTTGTGAAAGGTCACATTAAAAAAAATAATTTTCTTACCAGAGTACTAGTCTCTTTGAATCGAACAATTTTCGTCCTTTGACTTTTTCATATCATCAAAGGAAGCAGAGATACTCTAAGTGCGACAGTTAGAGGAAACACCCTGTATATTAGACGCGATCCACATGCCTAATCGCCGACGCTTGAAACGAACGTCACGTCTGCGGCATGGCCAATACACTAATTTAACTGCGGACCGACTCTTAACGAGATTCTAAGAATTTATCTAAAAACATTGATCACACACGTACAAGAACCGCTGACGTAGTCGCAACTCTACGAACAAGTCCAATCTCCGCGGCAGCATCGTGAGAAAATCTCTCTCTTGACGCTTTCCCAATGAAGCGCGCGAGTAACGCTTGGCGATCAGATTTTTCACGATTTCTCAAAGTTGTCATTTTTTCCTGCGTCTCCCGTGCCGATTAATTTTAATTATCTCGATCCCGTTAGAGCGCCTGCCATGCCACGCGATCGCCGATACTAATCCAGCGGCATTATCGTCATTACAGCGGAGGATGTCGGCGCTCGCAGTCGCGGCTTTTGTTTTACGCCTCGGGGAGTCCACGAGAAAGGGGGGAAAGTTATCCCGCATCTAAATCGAAATAATCCGTGCGGAACGTAAGGCGGATAGCACTATCGCGACTGATTTAAAACGGTGTCTTGCGACGAGCGACGCTGAGCCGGGGCACCATGGAAACGTGATTGCAATTCGCTTGACCGTATATGGTGCCATTGTCCGAACTAGTTCGATGTTCACCATGCAATCGAGGACGCGTATCACTCGCGATAAGGCGCCGGCGATTGCGCTGGATATATTTAATTGAAAATGCGGCCTGGCCTGACGATAATGCCCGGATCAGTCCCACGGCGGTGTTATCATTATCAAGAACACCTTTGGCATGTCGAACGGGCCGCGATCTTCTCGCGATACCGTCCGAAGCATCGTCACGACTTGACGCGCTACTGACGGCGAGCGGAGAGGAAGACGTCGCTCATTACATCACTTTCGACGTGACGTAACGTTACGTAGCGAGATGGTCCAGTTGCCGAATTGAATCGCGAGAGTCTGCGAGAGGATCTCGAATTACATTCCTCGGATAAATCGGACATACGCGCGAGAATTCACGGGATCAAGCGGAAATTTCGCCGTCCGAGGACCGAGTTCGTCGGGAATCACCCTCAGAAAGGATTTCTGATAACAAGACGAAAAATATTCTTGACTAATTTAATCGTATTACAAGTATAAAAAATATGAAAATAAAACAATTTTTTATTTAAATCAGTAATTTCTATTCTTCTCTCTCGAATTAAATAAGATTGTCTTACTGTCTTCAGACAAGAGTAACATGTACACATTTATGCTTATACATTCTTGTATGTAGAATAATTTGATATTAGCGCCACTTTATAGTAGGCTTTGTCGATGTCGACGCATCATTTTCTCACGGTCGCTCGTCGACTCGGCGCTTCTGCGTCCTTTATTCGGATAAAACGGCCAATATTTATGTGTTGCGATCGAATATCGGGAAAGATTTACAATGAATAAGTGCAATGCTCTACAAGAAATATTAACAGATATGGAAATGTAAGTGAGTATATACAATATACTTACTTGAGAAATAAGATTCGAGATAAGACATTTCCATACCTTTTAATATTTCCTGTAGAGTATTGCACTTGTTCATTGTAAATAACAGAAACACTTTCCCGGTTTTCGATTGCAACACATAAATATTGGCCGTTTTGTGCAGATTCTACAAATTCTCTTAGAAGAATAGAATAAGATGTCTTTTAGATCTCACAATATTCTTAAATCAAGAAAATTTTGAACTTGCTAGAAATTTGTATCTAAATCCTTCTGAGAAAATTAATGAATAGCACCAAGATTATTTGAATCTAGATTTTCGAATTTTCTATTCAAGATTAAAATATGCTTCTTTTCAATAATAAATATGATTGTCGCTATAGCGATCTTATTTTATGATAGATTAAGGGGGGAGCCTGCTTTAGAACGTTGAAAATAAGGTATAATTTTACGAATTTTTTGGAGAAACTATACAGCGGATCATTATAAAACTTTGATGCATTTATTAGTACATGTTTAAAGATAAAAAAATTATTTTTTGATTTGAATATATCGCCTGTAGAGGTCGTCCTGGAGGCATCTTAGTGCAGCCGGCATTGTAAATTGGTGAGCATTCTCCTGCCTCCAAATTTCATCCAAACTGAAAAATTGAAATATTTTCTCGTTATTTATGAATTCCCATCGTCGATGAACCTTTAATATTCATAAAAACATTAAGTTAAACAATTATTTTTGCATGAAAAAGTTCAACAACTTTGCCTAAAAATCGTACTTTTGTGTTCTAAGCTCCACCATTTTGGCACTTTTCAACTTTTTTCTTCGCGTGCATTACGAGTATCATCATTACATTCGCCGTTCGCAGCGCAGCGTTAAGGGGGGAGCCTGCTTTAGAACGTTGAAAATAAGGTATAATTTTACGAATTTTTTGGAGAAACTATACAGCGGATCGTTATAAAACTTTGATGCACTTATTAGTACATGTTTAAAGATAAAAAAATTATTTTTTGATTTGAATATATCGCCTGTAGAGGTCGTCCTGGAGGCATCTTAGTGCAGCCGGCATTGTAAATTGGTGAGCATTCTCCCGCCTCCAACTTTCATCCAAACTGAAAAATTGAAATATTTTCCTGTTATTTATGAATTCCCATCGTCGATGAACCTTTAATATTCATAAAAACATTAAGTTAAACAATTATTTTTGCATGAAAAAGTTCAAAAACTTTGGCTAAAAATCGTACTTTTGTGTTCTAAGCTCCACCATTTTGGCACTTTTCAACTTTTTTCTTCGCGTGCATTACGAGTATCATCATTACATTCGCCGTTCGCAGCGCAGCGTTAAGGGGGGAGCCTGCTTTAGAACGTTGAAAATAAGGTATAATTTTACGAATTTTTTGGAGAAACTATACAGCGGATCATTATAAAACTTTGATGCATTTATTAGTACATGTTTAAAGATAAAAAAATTATTTTTTGATTTGAATATATCGCCTGTAGAGGTCGTCCTGGAGGCATCTTAGTGCAGCCGGCATTGTAAATTGGTGAGCATTCTCCCGCCTCCAACTTTCATCCAAACTGAAAAATTGAAATATTTTCCTGTTATTTATGAATTCCCATCGTCGATGAACCTTTAATATTCATAAAAACATTAAGTTAAACAATTATTTTTGCATGAAAAAGTTCAAAAACTTTGCCTAAAAATCGCACTTTTGTGTTCTAAGCTCCACCATTTTAGCACTTTTCAACTTTTTTCTTCGCGTGCATTACGAGTATCATCATTACATTCGCCGTTCGCAGCGCAGCGTTAAGGGGGGAGCCTGCTTTAGAACGTTGAAAATAAGGTATAATTTTACGAATTTTTTGGAGAAACTATACAGCGGATCATTATAAAACTTTGATGCATTTATTAGTACATGTGTAAAGATAAAAAAATTATTTTTTGATTTGAATATATCGCCTGTAGAGGTCGTCCTGGAGGCATCTTAGTGCAGCCGGCATTGTAAATTGGTGAGCATTCTCCTGCCTCCAAATTTCATCCAAACTGAAAAATTGAAATATTTTCTCGTTATTTATGAATTCCCATCGTCGATGAACCTTTAATATTCATAAAAACATTAAGTTAAACAATTATTTTTGCATGAAAAAGTTCAACAACTTTGCCTAAAAATCGTACTTTTGTGTTCTAAGCTCCACCATTTTGGCACTTTTCAACTTTTTTCTTCGCGTGCATTACGAGTATCATCATTACATTCGCCGTTCGCAGCGCAGCGTTAAGGGGGGAGCCTGCTTTAGAACGTTGAAAATAAGGTATAATTTTACGAATTTTTTGGAGAAACTATACAGCGGATCATTATAAAACTTTGATGCATTTATTAGTACATGTTTAAAGATAAAAAAATTATTTTTTGATTTGAATATATCGCCTGTAGAGGTCGTCCTGGAGGCATCTTAGTGCAGCCGGCATTGTAAATTGGTGAGCATTCTCCCGCCTCCAATTTCATCCAAACTGAAAAATGGAAATATTTTCTTGTTATTTATGAATTCCCATTGTCGATGAACCTTTAATATTCATAAAAACATTAAGTTAAACAAATATTTTTGCATGAAAAAGTTCAAAAACTTTGCCTAAAAATCGTACTTTTGTGTTCTAAGCTCCACCATTTTGGCACTTTTCAACTTTTTTCTTCTCTCTTTGGTTCATCGACGATGGGAATTCATAAATAACGAGAACATATTTCAATTTTTCAGTTTAGACGAAATTTGGAGGCAGGAGAATGCTCACCAATTTACAATGCCGGCTGCACTAAGATTTCTCCAGGACGACCTCTACAAGCGATACATTCAAATCGAAAAATAATTTTTTTTATCTTTAAACATGTACTAAGAAATGCATCAAAGTTTTATAATGATCCGCTGTATAGTTGCTCCGAAAACAATTCGTAAAATATACCTTATTTTCAGCGTTCTAAAGCAGGCTCCCCCCTTAAGTCCAGAAATCTTTGCTGTGGGTGATCCGTCGTCCGCGTTACGAAAAATTGCGTTTGCACTCGAGGCGGACGGTGCTCCCGTCCGGCTTGAAAACCCGAAACTTTACATTACCTAACGTCGTTGGGGCGAAGTTTAATAGTGTCTTTCTCTCTCGCGCGCGCGAGTGTCCAGGCGGACCTTGATTAAAGACGATCGCGGGGCGGGAAGAACCGCGGATAAGTCAGAGCGTAATCGCGTACCGGGACGGCGGCCTTTTAAAGTAGGAAACTCGCCGGAAACTACCGGCCGCACGGCACCGAGAACTCCCCGGTGCGGTGCCAAATAACAATGTTGGATCTCATAAACAAGGAGACAAGACAAATACTCGGCTGGACGGCGGGTTCCTAGGGCGCGGAGTGGACAGAGTCCGTTCCACCGCCCACCCACCCCTCCGGGGATGGGAGACTCCGCTGGTAATTTCACGGTGTCTTGCATCTCTGAGCCACCCCACCTCCCCACCTTGCCCCCTACGTCGCGCGAAATACACTCGTGTTACGCGATACGTTAACCGCGTTTGTCGGACGTACTTGCGCTATGATCATCGGCGATCGGCGGTCATCGATCGAACATCACCCACGCGAAAATGCACCCGTGCAAACGCGCGCGTCTCATGGATTTAAGGTCCGTCCAGTGAATTCCACGTTCTCGTAAATCCATATTCCTTTGGCAAACAACGGCTGAACCGCTTCTGAAATTCTCTTCTCGTTTACACAATTGAGATTCTTCTCAATTGCTTTTAACAGAGACTTTTTATCGCATTTCGTGACGAGTCAGGCATTTGTCCAGCGGGGCTGAGACTGCGCTCGACGATGCGAGACACGCGCGCGAATCTGTAATCACATTGAATTATGTCCGCGGTTGTAACGCGTGGGGCGAGGGTTCCTATCTTGGAGCAAGTACGCGATATCCGGAGCGAAAGGAGGCTGGAGGGTAGGTGGCGGGCGGGGGAGGGAGAGGGGTTACCGGGATTTGTGCGAATGGCCGACGACTTAATTGATCGAGGGCCATAAGCGAATTAGGGATGACCAATGTTCCACGTGCGGAGCTCAGGAATATGGTCGGGGGAAGACGCCGAGTTAATTCAATTCGAGGAGGCCGGGGAGGGTTTCCCGGACGTCTCTCGCGAGACGTAAATTTGCGTACGGTCCACGCGCAACCACCCCCGCACGAATCTCCTCTTCCCCTCTCTTCTCGAGGACGATGGACACTCTGACAAATTACATCGACGCCTTGAAACTGGCCGTTGCTTCCTTTCATTCCTTTCCTTCCTTCCTCTCGCATCCAGCTTTTTTCTCTCTCACTCTTCCTTCCGCTACTGCGCGCGCGGCCGCGAGTCATAAATCAAATTATACGTTGAGTGAGATTAGATTTCTGTTTGGCCACGCTCGAGTTCACGAGCAGTGGATTCGACGAGGGTAAGGACTGCTGCGGTGGAAACCTTCGCCCTCCCTGTCTTGTACGCCACCCTCCTCCCCTCCCCCGTCCACCCCCTCATCCTTCCCCTCGCCCTCCGCCGACCCATCCCGGCGTGCCTCGGTGCTGCCTGGCGATGGTGCTGGTACTGGTGCTGCACTACGAGGTCCAACATTAGTTAACGATTAATCAAGGCGCTTGTAGCTCAACATATATCATTAAACTAGTTAGCGAAGTAGGGTCGGCCAAGTGTGCTGACCACTGGCTACACCACCCACCGCCCCATACTCCCCTCCCCCTCTCTCTCTTGCTCCGTCTTCCTTCAACCGACCAGACCCCTTCACCGAGCCCCTCCGGCTTGCTCGCGGGGTCGATCCAACCCTCTGGCGACGTGCTCGCGTACCGAATGCAACTCTTAGAGAGTCCAGAAGCGAGTTGAAGCTCGTCGCTGATGCCTCGCCCGCTTCTGGCGTGTGCGATTGCTCGTTAAAGCGCGGAAACCGGGACTTGGACTCGCTGATGTCAGACGAGTAAGATTTCCGTGTCGCCCCGAGATGTCGATGGGACGCAGTGTTATTCGGGGAAACGGAAGAGTGGCATCGCGAAAGTTTACGGGGACCACGAAGCAAACGTATTATTAATCGAACAACGTGTCGGACGCGGGGCTATCTCCAATCTCGTGGAATCTCTATGGTGCCTGCGCTTCCCTCTCGCTCTCTCTTTCTCTCTTGGGTTGACCTCCTCTCTAAGGATCTTCTCGCTTTTCCCGTCTACCCCTTCGCCCGCGCGCCTCGTCTCTTCCAGTTTTAACCATCGGGAGACGGCCGCATAGCCTCCCGTGCGCGCCCGCGGGCGCCCCTTATAAATCCTGCAGGACTCCTGCAGGCACTAATGTACGACTGTTTGCGGGTATAACTTGGCCCCGACACGAAGGATAGGGGATGGTGTTTCAGTACATGCTAAGCCGGGGCTAAAGGCCCGCTAGACCGAGCCATTCCTCACTGCCCTACAGACTTACACCTCCGCCTCTCCCCCGTATGCTTGTCTTTGCTTCTTATCCCTAAGCAAATGTGGTCACCGCGAGGGGAGGGCGCAGGGATTTATTGATGGATTTACGACCTTGATGTTTGGATCTTGGAGTAAGACGAATGGAATCTTGAATTCCGTGGCCTGTCACGCGTGTTTCAGGCTTGCCCCGCGTGTCTTGGAAGCGACGCCGACGACGCGTCATTAGCGTATTTTGCCTTTTCAACAATTTATTAAATATTCTGCACCTGTGCGGCTTCCTGATCAACGATTTGCGAACAGAAACTTCGTTTTGGTGTTCATCGAAACAAAAATGATAGCGAGTTCATTCCGTGTGTTGGTAGCATAAAAAAAGAGGAAGAAAAAGGGAAGGGAAAATTATTCGAGCCGGACAGGCGGGGGCGAGGAACAAAAGTAATTTATGCCGCAGAATCGACGAGCACGATGACCCGCGAAAGATACCGTCCACAGATTATCGACATTTCGCGACGGAGCAGAAATCCGAAGGGGCCAGACACATTAATACCGTCGCAGGGAATCACTTGGCAAAGTTATTTGACCACCACTGTTCATCCTGGGAGATGGTATTAAATCCCCACCCCTTTCGCCCGCCCTGTACCCACCTCCAGTGGTCCGGACAGACTTGTACCAGGACCAGAGCGAGCTAGGCACCAGTGTCCGGCGGTGTCGTCGGCAAACGTTTGCTCGACAAACAAACTCAACTCCCGTCCCTGCTTCACCATTGCGCGACTCTGTTTTACTATATAAATGAGATGGTCACCCTAAGTACAGGGTTGAAAGGGATGATACTGCGCGAGTGTGCGTCGCGTCGGTGCCACCCAGTCGCTCTTCAGAGGCGACTGTCACTGTCGATCCTTCGTCCCTGGCCACACCACGGGTCTCGTGCGGAGGGATGGAAGGCGAACGATAAGAAATGGGTGCGCTATCGTCGCGAGTGGGTTTCTCCGAAAGTAAAAAGCGCATCGCCGCTGCGCGTTACCGAATGCGCAAATGTGCGTTTTTTCGCTCCGCTGAAAAATGAAGCGATCATTAATTGTTCGTGCGCCAATATCGCTGTCCGCACGATGACACCGAGCGGCGAACATCGGATTCCTTTTAAATTATGGAATTGGGAAAATATCGATGCGTCTAATCCTATCAAACACGCGCTGTCTATACCGTAACAAATCGACAATTAAAAAAGAATTCGGTTTGAAAGCAGTGCGCGCGCGCGCGCGCACGCGATGTGTTGCATTAAAACGGAACACGGGCGAGGAGTTTCCCCCTTGGCTCTGACGTAAAATCTCGATCGGGATTTAACGTTGATAAATAACGGAATTAATTCGCGAATTAGCTTCGTTATCGCGTTTGAATCCATTTATGGTTGTTGCAGAGCGTTCGTTACGTAACGGAGAACAAATATGGAAACAATCTTCGTGCCTGGAGGATGAATTTCATTGCGAAGTTAGTGACCGTTCGGCTGGCCAAGAATAATATAATCCTCCGGTGTGCGCGGAGACTACTCTGTATTAATGTTTGCCCCGATATCTGTAAACAGGCATTACCTGTATCTCTGGACCGAGGTGTAACTATCCGCTGGGCGGGCTCATGGTAGATTTGAACGTTAGCCCGCCACAGGGATTAGAAACTTCCTACGGCGAGGTCACCGTGCATACTGTTTGCGTTTCTCCATCGGTGCCTCGTGGAAAGGAAAAGAGGTATACGTAGTCGGGCAGCCCGGATCACCAGGCGAGCGTCCGAAACTAAAATAAAATAATAGGAGCGTCAGCCGAAGAAATTCCGCGCGCGGCCTCGTGCGTTTCGCCCTTTCGAGGTGCCGACAATTTCGCTCGCGTAAGCGACAGGATTTTTCTTCCACAACGTTCGTCTCGAGTACGACAATATCAGAATGCAAAAGTTTCGTGAAATCGCTCGTCAATGACGTGCGGTGCCTCAACGCGAGAGACGACGACGATTCTTGCGTTTGCAAGAACTCACCGCGAACGATACGAGTACACGGAGAGCCGAGCGATGACACACCGGCATTAACGTGATGACAGAGTGGCCGGTTTTGTTCACGCGCGGGCGTTCGTGCGTGCCCGCGTGTGTGCGTGCCGCGCGCACACGTAGGTACGTGTACGTGGACAGACGGCGGTTAACTGACGCGGCATATTTACATTGTGTGGCGGTGCAATTAAGCCTCGTATCCGGCATCAAGCGTAGGAAATTCCGTGCGGACTAACACCTTGCTCCCTGCATTCACGCGGCCTGCTCGCGTCCCCTGCATCCTGCCGGCGAGAGGACGGCGCATACGGTGTATGCGTGTGCCCGAAACTTCGACCTTCGCTCTCCGCATTTTACGGCCGCGCGAGTCAAGGGAACGCGGCTTGTCCGACCGCTCACACACGCGAATTTTCCGGGCTGGTCCGGATGTGGGACGTTCAAGCTGAATGTCTTTTCGTCGGTGTATATTCTTGAGACTACACCCTCAGAAAGGATTTCTGATAACAAGACGAAAAATATTCTTGACTAATTTAAACGTATTACAAGTATAAAAAATATGAAAATAAAACAATTTTTTATTTAAATCAGTAATTTCGATTCTTCTCTCTCGAATTAAATAAGATTGTCTTACTGTCTTCAGACAAGAGTAACATGTACACATTTATGCTTATATATTCTTGTATGCAGAATAATTTAATATTAGCGCCGCTTTATAGTAGGCTTCTGCGTCCTTTATTCGGATAAAACGGCCAATATTTATGTGTTGCAATCGAATATCGGGAAAGATTTACAATGAATAAGTGCAATGCTCTACAAGAAATATTAAAAGATATGGAAATGTAAGTAAGTATGTACAATATACTTACTTGAGAAATAAGATTCGAAATAAGACATTTCCATACCTTTTAATATTGGGTTGGCAAATAAGTTGGTTCGGTTTTTTAAGGTGGAATAAAATACAATTTTTTTGATACACGAAATAAATTTTAATCAATTATATATTGACCATTTTTATTGATGACTTCTTGCCATCTTTCCACCAACTTCATTATGCCGCGTTCGTAAAACATCTGAGGCTTATCGGCGAAAAACCAATCCAGGTGTCTTTTGACGTTCTCTTCATCCTTGAAGATTTTTCCGTTCAAAGAGTTCTGCAACGACCGGAATAAATGATAATCGGAAGGGGCCAGGTCCGGTGAATACGCAGGATGAGGCAAAACATCCCAGCCAAGACTGAGTAATTTGTTCCGAGTTGTCAATGATGTGTGAGGTCTGGCGTTATTGTGGTGGGAGACACCTTTTCGATTTATCAATTCTGGACGTTTTTTGCGGAGTGCTTGGTCCAATTTTGTTAACTGCGAGCAGTATGTGGTTGAATCAATCGTTTTGCTTGACGGTAACAGCTCGTAGTAAATGACACCTTTGAAATCCCACCATACGGAGAGCATGATCTTCTTCGGATGCAATCCTGCCTTCGAGGTTGTTTGTGGTGGCTCGCTGCTGTGTCCCCATGATCTTTTCCGCGTTACATTCTCATAGACGACCCATTTTTCATCTCCTGTCACTAACCGCTTCAAAAATGGATCGTTTTCTTGACGTTTCCGCAGCAAATCGCAGATGGATATGCGAGTGGCCAAGTTGGCCTCGGTTAATTCATGCGGCACCCACACATTGAGCCGAGAAACGTATTCCAGTTGGCGCAAATTGTTTTCTACGCTTTATATGAGATATATTAAGTGCTGTAGCAATCTCTCGCACCGATTGGGATGGATTTTTATCGATGATAGCTTTGACATTACTTGAATCAATCTCGATCGGGCGACCGGAGCGAGGCGCATCATTGACGTCAAAATCTCCAGAACGGAATTTGGCGAACCACTTTTGACATACGCGTTCTGTTAAGGCATCATCTCCATAAACACGGCATATCTTTTTATGAGCCTTTGCAGCTCGTTTGCTCTTCTTGAAATAATAGAGCAAAATATGACGATAATGCACGTTATTTACTTCCATTTTTACAGCTACGCAGCACACACAATATTGATGTTAGTCAAACCAAAATTTACAGAAAGGTTATGTGAAACATGTACTTTTAAATGCACTCTGAAGTTGCGCGATAGTATCGAGAAAAACAAGAGTGAATTGGAAAGAAGTTGCACCGAAGCAAAAACCGAACGAACTTATTTGCCAACCTAATATTTCTTGTAGAGTATTGCACTTATTCATTGTAAATAATAGAAACACTTTCCCGGTTTTTGATTGCAACACATAAATATTGGCCGTTTTGTGCAGATCTACAAATTCTCTTAGAAGAATAGAATAAGATGTCTTTTAGATCTCACAATATTCTTAAATCGAGAATATTGTGAACTTGCTAGAAATTTTTATCTAAATCCTTCTGAGAAAATTAATGAATAGCACCAAGATTATTTAAATCTAGATTTTCGAATTTTCTATTCGAGATTAAAATATGCTTCTTTTCAATAATAAATATGATTGTCGCTATAGCGATGTTATTTTATGATAGATTAAAGAGTAATAGCATTAAGTCCAGAAATCTTTTTTGTGGGTGCAGCATCATTGGTTCCATCCGCTGGAAATCCTGATGATGAAAAAGAGCGCTGTTACTTATTGTACATACTTTTTCTTCCATGTATTAGGTGTGTGCAAGTGTTTTCATTTTCTTGCACATTTTCGTTTTAGATGTATAAAATACGATCATCAAAAATTTCCTTGTTTTTACGATTTTCTCTCGAAAATTATTAAATATCGAATCCCTTTGCGAAAAAAGGGATTTTTTTCGCGTCTCGAAAGTACACCCTCAGAAAGGATTTCTGATAACAAGACGAAAAATATTCTTGACTAATTTAAACGTATTACAAGTATAAAAAATATGAAAATAAAACAATTTTTTATTTAAATCAGTAATTTCGATTCTTCTCTCTCGAATTAAATAAGATTGTCTTACTGTCTTCAGACAAGAGTAACATGTACACATTTATGCTTATATATTCTTGTATGCAGAATAATTTGATATTAGCGCCGCTTTATAGTAGGCTTCTGCGTCCTTTATTCGGATAAAACGGCCAATATTTATGTGTTGCAATCGAATATCGGGAAAGATTTACAATGAATAAGTGCAATGCTCTACAAGAAATATTAAAAGACATGGAAATGTAAGTAAGTATATACAATATACTTACTCGAGAAATAAGATTCGAGATAAGACATTTCCATACCTTTTAATATTTCTTGTAGAGTATTGCACTTATTCGTTGTAAATAACAGAAACACTTTCCCGGTTTTCGATTGCAACACATAAATATTGGCCGTTTTGTGCAGATTCTACAAATTCTCTTAGAAGAATAGAATAAGATGTCTTTTGGATCTCACAATATTCTTAAATCAAGAATAGTTTGAACTTGCTAGAAATTTGTATCTAAATCCTTCTGAGAAAATTAATGAATAGCACCAAGATTATTTTAATCTAGATTTTCGAATTTTCTATTCAAGATTAAAATATGTTTCTTTTCAATAATAAATATGATTGTTGCTATAGCGATGTTATTTTATGATAGATTAAAGAGTAATAGCATTAAGTCCAGAAATCTTTTCTGTGGGTGTAGAAGGCTCTCGGGATGCGACGTTACATCGATGATTAATATCGATCATGCTGATTAAATAAGAAACTTGAGGCTTCCGAGCATTCGTTTAGATGTCAACGACCACGTTACTGAAGATCTCTCTCTCTCTCTCTCGCGATGTAATATGATAAATGATTATACGATACCGGTATGTTACGTAACAAAATCTCGGATTAGCAATCACCATCATCGTGCTTCGTGAAATTCACGATTTAATGAAGCAAGAGTTCTTTTTTTATCTCTTTTGTACATTAATTATGGAGCACAATAATCCTCGGCGCGCGCAGTACCGTGAAGTAAAGTGCAGATAAACGAGGGATGTTTGCGAAGTCATAGCGCGCAGGTATGCGAGAGGCTGCTTCGATCACGGAGTATCGACCCATTCTTCTCGTCCGTTCACTGCCGGAGATATAACTGTTTCTACAGCTCGTAAGGGAATTCCGCAGGCCGCTTTGAATCGGGTGGGAATCACTCGGGGAAACGTTTCAGGGAATCGTTAGCATACCCTCGTTGCGAGCGCGTCTTGCGGATGATTGTCCTCTTGGGTGCGTGCAAGATGGTCGATCACTCGCCGAGAACGGAAGGTGCCGCTCGTTCTTCTTCTTATTATAATAAGGAACGCCGCGGATGCTGTAACATTGTCTGACGCAACGCGCTAATTGAAGTGTTTCGCGGAACGAGTTGCGCGAGGACATACGTTTCTTAAGGGGGGAGCCTGCTTTAGAACGTTGAAAATAAGGTATAATTTTACGAATTTTTTTGGAGAAACTATACAGCGGATCATTATAAAACTTTGATGCATTTATTAGTACATGTTTAAAGATAAAAAAATTATTTTTTTATTTGAATATATCGCCTGTAGAGGTCGTCCTGGAGGCATCTTAGTGCAGCTGGCAAATTTCATCCAAACTGAAAAATTGAAATATTTTCTTGTTATTTATGAATTCCCATCGTCGATGAACCTTTAATATTCACAAAAACATTAAGTTAAACAATTAGTTTTGCATGAAAAAGTTCAACAACTTTGCCTAAAAATCGTACTTTTGTGTTCTAAGCTCCACCATTTTGGCACTTTTCAACTTTTTTCTTCTCTCTTTGGTTCATCGAAGCAGGCTCCCCCCTTAAGGAGAGGCGAAAGTCCGTATGGTAAATCGGCGGAATGAATCGATGCTGCATGGTCGCGGGAAAAATCATCGCGGGCAGCCCGAAAGCGTTAGACATGCTCGACGAGTCAAAGGAACGTATCAATTTTGCGATTTAATAATTAGATATCAAGGCACGTTGAATCGCCGTCGATGTGTCTCGCGTTTTTCCCACTTCAACCCCACAGTGCCGCCGATAAATTGGCGTAATTTTACAAAACCACCCCGCGCTTTTTTCCCCGTGAACTATTATATGCGGAGCAGCTGTGCCGGCGCGAAAATAATTCGCGCTAATCGCCGATATCCATTCTCGCGAGCTTAATGCGTAACGGGTTGTTAACGTGCATTTATCGCACGAGAAGCGAGAAGCGCCGCGGCTCGAAAATCCACCCTTTCACCCTCCATCAGCCGACTGGACCTCGCAAAAGACTCTGGGGATGGCGAGACCGTCATCTCGCGCACCCCGATGATGACGCGTTCGACTATCGTTAATGCCGGCCGGCGACATTTTGTAATTGATCGAAGCAGAACACAGTCGTGCAAGGCAGGCCGGCCGATCCGGGGCACGGCGGACGAGATCCAGTAAGTCAAATTTCCCCCGTCAATCGACGGCGGTACGTCCGCGTACATGACGTTTTAATAGCCGCTCGTGAGCGATTGAAAGTGTCAATCCACTCGCCGGTACCGCGGACGCGGCATCGCGCGCTCGCGTTCGCGAGAACGCTCCAACGTTCACGAGCGATGACACGCTTCGCGTGCTCACGCCCGCTGATTTGACGCCTCGAGATCGTCGAGGCGTTTTTCCCCGCACGGCCGAAAACCCGCGGCATTAGAAGTGGTTTCGTCGGCATGGATTCGCGCAGCATCGAGCCGCCGCGCCGCGCGCCTATCGGCGGGACAATATTTAATATGCGCGATCAATTTCCTTTTTTTCTTCCTTTTTTTTCATTTTCGAATCAAACCGTACCCGGATCCCGTTTCCAATGAAAAATTTTTTTATAAAATACGTAATTATTTTATATTGCAATAAAAAGGATCCTTTTTTGCCGAGATAAAAAGTAATAAAAAATTCGATATTAATTTTTAAACACAGAGCGCAAATTTTTTATTGGAACACGTGGAAACAAGGGTTACCACTGATTTAGATACGTCCATGTATTATGCAGTATGTATGTAATTATTTTCCGATAAAAGCGATTTTTTGCCGAGATAAAAGAAAATAATAAAAATTTGTATTAATCCCCGAAATATGTTTCCGAGTCTGAATTTCGCCGGCCGGTGTCAAGACAGAGACAGGACGATGCCCCGCGCCGTTTTTCCTTTGTGCGATATATCGCAGTGAAACGATTTCCCAGACGTCGTGCAAACGCGGCAGTCGCGATACGATTGCGAAAGTTCGGCGTGAGTCGCGAATTAATTTTTTATCCGACTGCTTTTTACAAATTTACAATTTTATCAGGCGAAAAAAGCAGGGAATTTTATGAGTCGGAATCATGGGAGGGTGGGAAATGAATCCAGGGTCAACGGCGAACTGACATCGTCATCGGCGAGCGGGTGCCGCGTCCGCACCAAAATTGTGCCTGAACTCGAGCCGTCCGGCCGTCTCACGTTCCGGTAATCAATTGTTCTCGCCGTTGACGTCGGTCAGAAGACGACGGTGGCCCGGAACAATGGCAGCGGCGGGAGGCGGCGTGTATCGCTCGCGCGAGTTTATCTAGCCGGTTCTATCTTTTATTAGCATCCCGTAGAAGCTATTTCGTGGCCCTTTCTCTATCGCCTAACCCATCCAGGCAGTTTCTCCGGAGTCTCGGCCGTTCCCGTAGTCGAGCCCGGAGTACCAGAAGTGCGTATTTACGAGCGTTCCCGTCCATAAAGCAACCTCGCGCCTGATTTTGATACATTCTCCGCTCCGAGCACTATCTCACGCGCGAATACGACCTACGTAGCCATACACTTGGGATTTATGGTGATGCTGTGCGCGTAAGCGATAGTTTTGTTCTGTATTCCGTGTATACTTCAAGTGGCTCCTCTCCTCTTTTTTTCCGCGCGCTCGCGGAATTTCGCAGATTCCCCGCGAAATCCTTCGGCGAGTCGAAGACAGCGGAGAGAGCGGATAGGATCCGCGCCGTATCGTTGCGATAGACGCGAGCGGAAGTTCAATTCTCCCTCTTACTCTCCTCGCGCGCTGCAAAATTCACGCGACGAATTTTTCAAGATCCGCCGATCGGAGCGGACCGCGGGGGATAGTAACGAGGTGAAAGGAAAACGGTTAAGGGGGCGGAATGCGGATGCTCGTAGGAATACGCACGCCGTGAAATATAAAATGACGACGCCGCCGGATACGCGCTGCTGAAACTTACATTGCGCGTCGGAGGAATAATGATAGACCGGGCGCGGGCGCAGGAATAAACACGGTAAGCATGCGAGCTACCCTCCGACGCGGCGGTGGTGGCGGCGAGTATGCAGCTGCCACTCCGAGAGACATACTTTCGTATCCGGCATAAAACTTGGCGTAAATCGATAATTTACATCGTTGAGTCGCGCACTTTTCGTGCGGAACTCGCGCTCGGTACAAATCGCGCGCAGCATTATCAATAAATAACGGCCCCACCCACGTAGAAATTGCCGAGGTTGTTTAACTGGCCCAACATTGAGCCCAAGAGTTGGCAGACAGTCTTGTCCCAGTACTTATTAAAAACCGGGCCATGTGACGGGCCATTATAAACTACAGACATGGACCAGTCTGGTTGCGAGACAGGCCATGCTTCGGCAACCGACACAGACCCAGCATTCGACTGCATGCATTGCCGATAATATATAACTAGCAACACAGGCGCGCGCTGCGCGCGCTATAAATAAGATAAGAAATAAAAAAAATAATATAATAAATACAATTGTCAATATAACCGCACTGACAGCCACTATGACATTCTGACATTCGCAACACGAAGTTCAAGTCACACGAAATTCGTCGCGGAAAAGAGGCCTCAATATTCGATAAAAAAAACTTCACGAATTAACACGCCTTTTTTAGAATAGGATTATAACAATATATTGATTCACCAGCGACCGATAGATGGCCAGATCAGGCGTGACGTTCTCGCTAGAAACATTTGCGTTATCGCGTATAAACAACCATCCGGAAAACCGATTTAACATCTTTTTTCTTTAAACGCGATATTAATTCACGCGACATTTACAAAATGATTTTACTAATGTTGTTTGCATTAGTCTTTGTTTATAATATTTAAGTCACAAATACAAATAGTACAAAATACATATTATATATATACAGGGTGGCCCATTTTAATTTATACAGTCGATTTTTTAAAAAACTAAAAGAGATACGAAAAAATGTTTCAGACAGACATGTCACGATTTCGAGGGGGACATAAGATGATACCATTGGTTTGACCTTGAATAGTCGTTTGAAGGTCACGCGAAGATCACCTTCAATTTCTTAAATTGAAACCCCAACTTTTTATTGCAGATTCTTATTCTACATCGAAAAGTAAGTAACTTTTGTCTGAAACATTTTTCCGAAAAATGTCATCTTATGTCCTTAAAATGATCTTCAAGATGAGTTTTGAGGACATTTTAAGGACATAAGATAACATTTTTCGGAAAAATGTTTCAGACAAAAGTTGCATGTTTTCTCGCGTAGAATCCGAATCCGTAATAAAAAATACCATGTCTCATTAAAAAAAAATTTCAGACCGGAAGTTAGAATTCTGAAATTTTTTTTTAATGAGACATGGTATTTTTTATTACGGATTCGGATTCTACGCGAGAAAACATGCAACTTTTGTCTGAAACATTTTTCCGAAAAATGTCATCTTATGTCCTTAAAATGATCTTCAAGATGAGTTTTGAGGACATTTTAAGGACATAAGATGACATTTTTCGGAAACATGTTTCAGACAAAAGTTACTTACTATTCGAAGGAGAATAAGAATCTGCAATAAAAAGTTGGGGTTTCAATTTAAGAAATTGAAGGTGACCTTCAAACGACTATTCAAGGTCAAACCAATGGTATCATCTTATGTCCCCCTCGAAATCGTGACATGTCTGTCTGAAACATTTTTTCGTATCTCTTTTAGTTTTTTAAAAAATCGACTGTATAAATTAAAATGGGCCACCCTGTATATAAAAAATACATTTATACATTAATTGGTCCACTTCTATGCCCAATGCTGGTGCAGTTATTTACCGAATACTGGTCCATATATTATTGCCAGTGTCGGATCAGTACTGGCAATTAAGTACGGCATGGCGTTACACTCCTGTGTCGGATCTGTACTGGCACAATACTGCCACGATGGCAAACGGTACGGTCCCAGTATTGGACCGTTTTGAAATTTCTACGTGGGCACGGCTCCTTAATTCGCGTATTGGAATCGCGTGTGCGTTATCGACTCCGCGATCTCGCTCTTATTCCAACGAAACGAAACTGGACCACGAAAATTCGCGCAGAGATGCATTCCCCGAACCGTGCTCTCTTTCTTTCTCTCTCCTCTCTCTTTTCTCTGTCTCTTTCTCTCGCCATGGGAGACATGAAACGTTACAATCTTGCCGTTAAAATATACATTAGACGTCAAAGAAATAATGACGCGGGCCAAGTCGCTTATGCAGGAATAAATGCATGAGAGACGCGCGAAGGGCCGAATCTGATATTGGGGATGTGTATACTGGGCAAGGGGCACTCGCTCGCGGATACTCTCGCGCGCGCGTGCGTGTATATATATACATACATATACATATATGTATAAAGCGTCTGTGCATACCGTAATCACAATATTATGCTGGAATTGGGTGGGCCGCGTTTCCCATTTCTATTTTAATGGCATCGGGGATTTCAAACGGGGCCGAGCCAAGCGTCGCGTAATAACTTGTAGCCCGCCGAAAAAAATATCGGGAAGACCCCGCGAGCGCGCGCGGGCAGGAGCCGGTTTACGATTCTCGTTTTTCATTCGATGCGTATTTTATTGAAGCCGGCCACCCCGCGTCGCGGATCCGTCGCCCTTAAACGTTAAACGCGCGCGCCTACGCTCCCTCCTTTCGATTCTTTCCTCCGTTTTCTCTTATTCCTCGGGTCCGTGTCGATTTGCAAGAGTGCTCGCGCGAGGAATGATCGACGCGATCTCGATCTCGAGACGCACAGACAAATCTTACCCCCGCGGGGTGTTTATTAATTATCAGCGGCCCGCACACCCACGCGGCACTCCCATGCGCGTGTGTGAGGGGTGGAATCGATCGTGGCGCGCCACACGAGTGACTGTTTCGAAAGTTCCGGCTTATTTCTTTTCGCGGAACTTCGCGAATAAAGACGGAGCGGAACAAATTAGCATAATGTATGTCGCAATTATCGTGATAATTGCCCAAGTTGTTGGCAACTGATTTCAATACACGCCCACCCTCGCTCGCCCGCCGAAAGCGAACGGGGGTGGAGGATGGGGCGTTCCTCCGAGGACGATTCGCGGATACGAAATCTTGCCACCGTGGTGGAATGTACTGCATCCGTGTATTAATCGAGTGAACAACGAAGGGAGAATAAATATTGGGTCGTCCGGAAAGTTCGTGCCGAGTTTTAATAGATGGCGTTGGAACATGTCTGAATATATCAATGTTCTTGAAAACATACGATTTATATACATGTGCTTAAAGGTGACATTTCAACGCATCTTTAGGAAAAAAGTTGTTTCAGATAAATTGATTCGTGTCAGTTTTGTACTCTTTTGAAGATGGAAGAAAACAAAGAACATTTTAGACACTCGATGCTTTTCTATTACCGGAAAGGCAAAATGCCTCACAAGCAACAAATTCGATATGTTCTGTTTACGGAGAAGGCGCTTTAGCTGAAAGAACCGTACGTAAGTGGTTCGCTAAGTTTAGAGCTGGTGATTTTAACCTTAAAGACCAAGAACGCTCGGGCAGACCCTCTACTACTGATGATGACCAAATCAAGACACTGATCGAGAATAACCCGCGCTGCACGACACGTGAATTAGCAGAGATACTGAAAATATCGAAAACCACTGTCCACGATCATGTAGTGAAGCTTGGTTACGTAAGTCGCTATGATGTATGGGGTTCCGCATAATTTGGCCGAAAAAAATTTAACGGATCGCATTTCCATCTGAGACTCGCTGTACAAGCGCAACGAAAACGTACCATTTTTGAAGCAATTAGTGACGGGTGACGAAAAATGGATCATTTACAACAATGTATTGGGTCGTCCGGAAAGTTCGTGCCGATTTTTAATAGATGGCGTTGGAACATGTCTGAATATATCAATGTTATTGAAAACATACGATTTATATACATGTGCTTAAAGGTGACATTTCAACGCATCTTTAGGAAAAAAGTTGTTTCAGATAAATTGATTCGTGTCAGTTTTGTACTCTTTTGAAGATGGAAGAAAACAAAGAACATTTTAGACACTCGATGCTTTTCTATTACCGGAAAGGCAAAATGCCTCACAAGCAACAAATTCGATATGTTCTGTTTACGGAGAAGGCGCTTTAGCTGAAAGAACCGTACGTAAGTGGTTCGCTAAGTTTAGAGCTGGTGATTTTAACCTTAAAGACCAAGAACGCTCGGGCAGACCCTCTACTACTGATGATGACCAAATCAAGACACTGATCGAGAATAACCCGCGTTGCACGACACGTGAATTAGCAGAGATACTGAAAATATCGAAAACCACTGTCCACGATCATGTAGTGAAGCTTGGTTACGTAAGTCGCTATGATGTATGGGTTCCGCATAATTTGGCCGAAAAAAATTTAACGGATCGCATTTCCATCTGAGACTCGCTGTACAAGCGCAACGAAAACGTACCATTTTTGAAGCAATTAGTGACGGGTGACGAAAAATGGATCATTTACAACAATGTATTGGGTCGTCCGGAAAGTTCGTGCCGATTTTTAATAGATGGCGTTGGAACATGTCTGAATATATCAATGTTATTGAAAACATACGATTTATATACATGTGCTTAAAGGTGACATTTCAACGCATCTTTAGGAAAAAAGTTGTTTCAGATAAATTGATTCGTGTCAGTTTTGTACTCTTTTGAAGATGGAAGAAAACAAAGAACATTTTAGACACTCGACGCTTTTCTATTACCGGAAAGGCAAAAATGCCTCACAAGCAACAAATTCGATATGTTCTGTTTACGGAGAAGGCGCTTTAGCTGAAAGAACCGTACGTAAGTGGTTCGCTAAGTTTAGAGCTGGTGATTTTAACCTTAAAGACCAAGAACGCTCGGGCAGACCCTCTACTACTGATGATGACCAAATCAAGACACTGATCGAGAATAACCCGCGCTGCACGACACGTGAATTAGCAGAGATACTGAAAATATCGAAAACCACTGTCCACGATCATGTAGTGAAGCTTGGTTACGTAAGTCGCTATGATGTATGGGGTTCCGCATAATTTGGCCGAAAAAAATTTAACGGATCGCATTTCCATCTGAGACTCGCTGTACAAGCGCAACGAAAACGTACCATTTTTGAAGCAATTAGTGACGGGTGACGAAAAATGGATCATTTACAACAATGTAGAACGAAAAAGATCCTGGGGTAAGCGAAATGAACCAGCATTAACCACTCCGAAAGCCAGCCTTCATCCAAAAAAAGTCATGCTCTGTGTCTGGTGGGATTGGAAAGGAATCCTATATTATGAGCTCCTACCGCACAACCAAACGATAAATGCAGATAAGTACTGCTCGCAACTGGACGAATTAAAGACAGCGATTCGGGAAAAACGTCCAGAATTAGCTAATAGGAAGGGCGTCGTGTTCCATCAGGACAATGCCAGACCTCATGTTTCTTTGACTACCCGACAAAAATTGTTGGAGTTTGGCTGGGATGTGCCACCTCACCCACCGTATTCACCAGACATTGCACCCTCAGACTTTCACTTATTTAGGTCTGTGCAAAATTCTCTTAGCGGCAAGAACTTCGACTCTTTGATCGACATAAAAAACCACCTTGAGGAACTTTTCGCCGAGAAACCTAAGAAGTTCTGGGAGAATGGAATCTTCCAGTTGCGTGAAAGATGGACAAAGGTTGTGAAACAAAACGGTGCATACATAAGTCAATAAATATTGATCGACATAAAAAAATGTTGCCTTTGAATTTTCCTTCAAAATCGGCACGAACTTTCCGGACGACCCAATATTTATGCGTTCCATCGCGGCAAATGCGGCGTTAAATGGTATTTTAATTATCCTTAATGCGCGTTATAAAATTGCCTCTCCCGAAAAAAACCTAGCGATATACGGTTACCGCGAACAGCGAAATTAAAATGATCGTGCCAACGTGCAACGCGCGCACAAAAGAAACAGAAAAACAACGCCAAATAACGAACCCAATTAGGAACTAAAGATATCGGGTGTCGATGCGTCGAATACGGAAACACCGTCGTTGCCGACTGTTTTACAGGGTGGAAAGTTCTTCAGGGAGCGGAGGATTAAAAGTTTACTTGGGCGGGGGAAGGGGAGTGGCGGTGGCGGCAAGAATGACTCCGAGAAGTTAAGATCCATGAGAAAGGAGTCTGTGAAGTTGCTGGAACTTTTTAGCAGGAATTAATCACCGGAAGACGGTGACTGGTCCTTATTAAATTGCGACCTCGCCATTTATTTCGATGCGGTTAGTCCACAAGCGATTCAATTTGCGGGCAGCGGCGTCGCAGCCGAGTAAATTACGTCGGCTGACATTATCGCCGTCGATGTACCGTGCCGCGCGCTTGATCCGTGTGCGTACCGCGAAATAAATAAATTATGCAACGGGCGCCGCCGTTTATGATAATGCGCGTGATTCATTTTCCGGTCGATCTTGCCGCGATGCAAGCGTAACAAATGACAAAACGTGCGTTTCTGCGTCGCGGACGCGCTCGTCGCTAACGGTAACAACCCCTAAGTGAAGCCGCTGATACGCATTTCACGATCGTACAGACCGCCTGACCACACGCACACGCATACTCGGATACGCAGAGATTCTCTCTCTCTCTCGCTCGCTCATTCTCCGCAAATTGCATTTCGCGCTACGTACCTACACGTTAACCGTCGCGCGGTCTTTATTATGTATGTTCAGCGTATGAATCCTTGATGGATTCCAGATACCTCATTACACCGCTATTGACCTGAATCTTTTATTATCTTTCCACCGCGTAGACACACAACGGCGGCGGCGGCTGCGCTCATTACACCGCAGAAAATAATCATTATGTCCATTGACCGACGCGAGGGTGGGGAGGCAATTTTATATTTTCCGCGTATGCCACCGCCACCGCCGCTGCCGGTGAATACGTCTCTGATGACGATTAGTGGCCCACGGCATCCTTAATGACCGGCCACACACACAATCGCGCCGCCTCACCCTCGCGTGCGTGCGTGCGTGCTAGCGCGCCCGCGCGTAATATCCAGATCTGGCTGGCCGGTCAGAATGCTCGCAGCGGAGAGCGCTTAATTAGGCAACGCGCGAATAATCGCGCGAAACAGCGAAAGGCACTATCACGTCTTTCCCCGCGACAGGTATCACCCGAACCTGGTCCTCGACGTCGGAGCTGGTCGGATGCGAGCGATGCGGGAACGAGGTTTGCTACGTATGATCGTGCCACATGGCCGGCATGTGTGTAGCTTCGCACATGCATTTCAAGGGGTTGCGCCAGAGGAGGGGAGACAAAATCGAGCGACCGACACGAACCTTCTCTTACTCTCTCTCTCTCTCTCTTTTCTTTTTTATTTCGTGGACGATTAGTGCCTTATGGCATCAGCGCTGCTACCGATCCTCTCCTCGCGCACAACGTTCGATGCCCGATCGCTCGTTCCGCACGGAAACAGGCAGCCTTGAATGCGGATCCACTTTCCTGCGAGTGGATGTTTCGGAACGGCGCGATGGGAAAAGCGAGCGCGCGACGAGCGGCCGCGTCGGGTCGCCGCGGACTCCGCCTGGTACACGCTTCGCTTTTCCGATTAATACTTCAGACGAGCGGTGATTTAACAAATGACTTTTCTGCACGGGAATATCTGACGAAACTTCTATTTCGAGAATCGTATTATCGGATTTCCTTTTTTAATATTTGCAGACGGGTCGACGTTGCTGGTAGAGTTTCTAAAACTTCCTCTCGCGATCCGCGAACCGCGTCAGGCGCCGATAAAACGCTATCCGCAGTCGCGGCAGCGGTTTGACTCTTGTCTCGGTCCCGAAAGAGTACGCGCGCGAGATGTACAGGGTGTCCCATGGGAAGTTGCTGAAAATAAACGATTGGTTCTCCCCTCCATGACTTCAGAAAGGGTCTTACGGTTAACGGCCGTTCATCTGAGTGTCCGCAGTTTTATTCCGGTTGTGGTAGATGCAAGTCCGTGCGCGTCAAAATGAGTAATCTGACGACGGAAGAAAAGATTTATCTCGTCGAGTGCTTCTTTTCCAGAGGAAAAGTTTATAGCAATGCTTACAGGGGGTTTCGTACTAAATACGGAACACATAAAGTCAAGAGCGAAAACACGCTGAAAAGGTTAGAATTTGTTATTTCTTTAAACGTATGCGTTACGTCGCTCCATTTTTTGGCAATAAATCTGCATTAAAATAATGTTTTGTGTTATTTTTATCAGAATTATCGATAATTTTATGCAGTATGCAACTATCCAAGACCGTAGACATGATCTGCCAGGTCCTTCTGTGTCTGTAGCTGCAGAAGAAAACATTGATGATATTAAGAAGTATTTTGAAGAGAATCCAAATTCTTCCATTCGGAAAGCTGCCCAAGCTCTTGAAATATCCAAAACAACGTTACACAGGATTTTAAAACATTTCCTGAAAATGCATCCCTGTAAAATAACATCGCATCAATTGCTAACCAAACGCGCTATGACGAAACGTGTGGAATTCTGCGAGACGATAAATGGAATGTTTGAAGATGGAGAACTTGATGCATAATTGATAATTTACACGGACGAAGCACATTTCTGGCTAAATGGTTATGTTAATAAACAAAATTATAGATTTGGGGGGTCGGAAAATCCCAACGTTTCCCTGGCTAAACCTTTACATCCACAAAATATAACAGCATGGGCTGCGATCTCGGTAAAAGGAATTTATCTGCAATTCTTCGAATCAACAGTCACTGGTGAAGGTTACAAGCAGCTTCTCGAAACACAATTCTTCCCTCATGCAAAAAAAAGAGGCCTGGTCAGAGGATTTCATTTCATGCAGGATGGAGCGACACCACACCGAACCCAGGAGGTCTTCGAAACAATCCACAAAGTTTATGGCAATCGAGTCATCGGTCTGGGATACCCCAAATTTGCCCAGGGGGGGGGGGGGCTAGAATGGCCACCGTACTCGCCGGATTTAAATCCATGTGACTTCTTTCTTTGGGGATACATTAAGGACCATTGTTATGCCGGAAATCCAGAAACAGTGTCAGATTTAGTAGTAGCTATTAAAAAGGTCGTCAGCAACATTAAAGACGACATGTTAGAAAAAGTTTTCACAAGTTTTCGTAAAAGAATTGATTTTTGTACAAATTCAGATGGTGCACACTTTGAAAATATTTATCATTAGCTTACTTGATTATTAGCATATTTTTCATTAACAAAATAAACTGATATACAAACATTTTGCTAAATTTTATTTATACCCATTAAAAACTGCAGACTTTCCTCTTTCCAAGGCAATTTTTGTTTTTTCAATAACTGCATACGTTTAAAAACGACAGCTGATTAGTTTCAGCAACTCCCCATGGGACACCCTGTATAAAATCATGGTTGAAAGCCACGTAGAGCACGGGGGCGCGAAATAAGCGCGAGGAGGACGGGATTTTCGGGGATGAGCGAGGGAGAAGAACGGGCGAGGAGAAAGTGGAAAACCGAATAATCGTCCAGCGCCGACCTCGGTGTCGGTTAGGAGCTCCGGCGAAAAAGAGGAGATGAAATGGACCGTCCGACTGACAGGAATTTACATCCTCTCGTGCGCAATCTGCGTGAGTGAATTGTGTCGTGTTACCGTCCGGAGAATTAGATCCGGAAAATCCGTAATAATTACTCGAGCGCGGTGCTCTCTCGCCGAAGCGTCCTCTTTCCACCGACTTTCGCTCGCGCTCCCTTTCTCTCTCCCTCTCTCCCTCTTTCTCTCGCTTTAGCCTTGCGAGTGAACGCGCGCCCATTTCCCTTCCTTCTCTTTTCGTACCGCGCCGTGCCGTCACCCCTCGCTCGCTCCCTCCGCGCCGCCACTCGACAGCGTGAAACGCAAAAATAAATAATGATTCACCGGGGTGCGCGCGGCGGCGTGCCCCGAAAAGAAACGACGCCGAACGCGCGCTCTCCGACGAAAAAATGCGCGCGTGCGGCAAAACGATCGTTGTAACCCCGTATATGCACCACCCCGTGTTCTCGGCCGCGGGGTGCATCGCGATCTGCACCCCCGGTGGCACCTCAGACGCCACCGCGATAAAGTCCAGTCCGCCTCTCTCTCTTCCTCGTGCGCGCTCTTACCTCGAATTTATTTCGGCGGCTGAATCGATCGCGCGGCTGACCGATTTTAACTCGATTTATAAGAGCGGCCACGATGATTCGCGGGGCGAACGCTCGCGATATTAAATACGTTTTGACCCATTTGCATTCCGGGGATCGTTAAGAGTTCCAACGCCGCGTACTAAATTCGTTTCGTCTCCGCGGAACGGCGAGCGGTTCTCGTCGCACGGTTTGTTTAACGCGGCTGCTTAGGAGCAGCTGTAATTAGTGCGCCCTAATGCTCAATGATTTATACGTGGCGTCCTCGCGATTTGGGTTAAATGCTGTAACACGTGCCGGAGTTGATTCCTGCGTGACGCCGTTTATGAGCTCAAAGCCTCGGCGACCGTCATAAAATAGGAATACAGCAGTGAAAGGCCGCACGCGGAGGAGCGGACGGGATAAAACAAAGGACGAGCGAGGGGGTGGAGAGTTTCAGTCGAAACCGCAGAGTTCTTAAATTACGACGTTCTTAACGCACCCCCGCTCTTTGTCGGATTTACAATGGACAGCGAGCTCGTCCGCGCGCGCGGGCACACGCGGATACAACGCGCCGGGAAATATTCAAATGAAATTACGATACGCTACAAAACGCAGCGAAATTGTGTTGCTTATATATTTGGCACTTGGATTTCGTCGATTTTGCACATTTCGATGTTTGCCGTACAGCGGGACGCAATATATCCGCGGTGCGGATAAATTGTAAAATATGCTTTGCGTTAAATCGTTACGCTAATAGAAGCACGCGCACGCAAATCGGTAATTGTAGGAAGGACTCGCTGTTTGAAAGGGCTACAACAGCGATGACTAGCACGGTCGATTGGCTCGCGCGAAATTCGAGTTAATGGAGCGCGCGCCGGTAATCAGGGTGGAATTCGAGTTCATCACTTTCTCGATGACTGTTTCGGGTCATCGTTCACTGGCTCGCGTTACCCATCGAAAATGATAATTCGCTCATCGTCGACGCTATGGGCCATCCACTCGCGGCAGCAACGCTTTCCTTCTTCGTTAACGCGACTAATTCTGGCACGTCGTGAATTATCGATAATTACCGGTTTAACGTGCACGTTCGCGTACACTAAGGTGCATTGATTCGCGTGGTAGCAAATATTTATATTAATATTTATTAATATTACTATATATAATAATATATATATATATATTACATGTATATAATATTATAATATACACATATATATAATATATATATTAATATTAATAAATATATATATTCGCTACCACGCGAATTAATGCACCTTAGTGTACGTGTTGCTGTTGCAAAATCCCTGCGAAAGGCGTCGCGTTACTCGCGTAAGATTTTCGAAGTTTCACAAACATCCGGCGGCCTCGATATCTCGCGACACTTGAAAACGTCATCCACGAGAGACGCTTATTAGCCCGGCCGTTGTCGAGTCCGCGTTACGGCAGACGCGGTCGTTTACATTTTTACGAGGGCGCGCGAGAACTCGATATTCCGACAAACACCGATTGGAAATGTTAAAAGATCGAAAGAATTTTAATGAAAACCCCCGGCCATAGCGTCCGTTCGAACGTGCCTTTTAATAGTTCATCCGCGCGTCTGCTTTTCTTTTTTTTAAACCCGTCCTCCCTCCGACGCAGCCCCTCGGCCACCTATCCTCCCTCTTCCTCTTTCCCCATCGCTTTTTATTCGGTACGTTTCGGTGCGCTCGCGGTCTGGATGCAGAACTATACAGGGTGTACCACGAGTTGCGCGCTTTTATCGCTGAGTGCAAGACATCCGGGAGGCATGGAGGGCGTGTGCCCTCCGCCAAGCGAAGCTGGGTAGAAGGTTCGGTTGCAAAACGGTTCAGCGTGGAATAGTAAAAGATCCCGTCCGCTCAATGTCGCGAGGCGGCTTCGTCCAACGATCAATTTCACGTGACGGGAACCGCAAGCGGCGCGATCGCAGGCGGCCGCTAACGAAAAACCGATCTCCGATCCGTCAATGAATCGTCGGCGAGGGGGAAACGCGCGACTTTTGACGCGACTTGTACATCCGCTGGAATGGGAGCGCGGTCACCGTACGTTTGCCACCGTACGGACGGACAGGCGAGCGGACAAATGGAAAGGGTGAAACGCGGTTGCTCGCGCCCCGGGAAGGGCGAAGGATGGGTCGCGCGCGCGCTCGCGAGGGTGGAGGGTGGCGGAACGACGACTGCGGCGGGAATTATCTTTCCTCGTGCGTGTTTATTTTTCGCGTGATTACAAACGAAGTTAATCGGAATCGAACGAAATTAATTTTATTGTCCGTCGAAAAAAGCCACGTCGCCGTCTATCCGTCCGATCCCCGTCTACCCCTCTCGTCCGCGATCTTTCCGCCCACGGCTAGCGGTGGACGCGACGCGACGCGTCGCGTGCGCGCGACTTTTGTGCGGCCGGCGTCGTGCGGGGGTTGGTGCGACGTTTTTCGAGCGGCTCGTATAAAGAGAACCGGATGGACAGCCCATTAGGGCGGCGAATTAAAATTATTCCATTAATTTCTGATTTTAGAGTATTAAAAACGCGGGCCCGAACGGCAAAGCGCGATAAGCGGAAAAAGTTGGAGCGCAATGGGGAGGAATATGTCAAAGCGGTCGATGATACGTCGCGTTGTAGTTTGCGGCGCGCGGTAGGCGGCATCGCACGGTTCAAATAATTGCGATGAAATACGACGGACAATCAAGCGGCCGCGAGTCCCTTTGCACGCGTGACTCATATAAGTGATTCGGCAATATGTCAAAGAGAGTCGAGGGGTACATTCTCCGTATTTTGCTTGTATACTGCTCGGCACACCTCGCATTCTTCTTGAAACAAGACTTTGGACATCAAACTATTGGGTCGTCCGGAAAGTTCGTGCCGATTTTGAAGGAAAATTCAAAGGCAACAGTTTTTTATGTCGATAAATATTTATTGACATATGTATGCACCGTTTTGTTTCACAACCTTCGTCCATCTTTCACGCAACTGGAAGATTCCATTCTCCCAGAACTTCTTAGGTTTCTCGGCGAAAAACTCCTCAAGGTGGTTTTTTATGTCGATCAAAGAGTCGAAGTTCTTGCCGCTAAGAGAATTTTGCAAAGACCTAAATAAGTGAAAGTCTGAGGGTGCAATGTCTGGTGAATACGGTGGGTGAGGTGGCACATCCCAGCCAAACTCCAACAATTTTTGTCGGGTAGTCAAAGAAACATGAGGTCTGGCATTGTCCTGATGGAACACGACGCCCTTCCTATTAGCTAATTCTGGACGTTTTTCCCGAATCGCTGTCTTTAATTCGTCCAGTTGCGAGCAGTACTTATCTGCATTTATCGTTTGGTTGTGTGGTAGGAGCTCATATTGGGTCATTAAGTATGAAACTTTACAAATAGAACATAAACTGTTGCATTTTTTGGCACATGGACATGATTTATTTTCAATCGAAGTATGCGCCCATGTTATCTACATACTTCTGCCATTTTAGTGGTAGTTGGCCTATGCCTCTACTATAGAAGCCAGGAGTACGGGAATCGATGAGGTCGCGGAAGGCTGATTCGACTGCCTGTTGAGAATTGAAGAATTTTCCCACCAAGAAGTTGTCCAAATTCCGGAAGAAGTGATAGTCGGTAGGTGATAGATCTGGTGAATATGGTGGATAACGGAGAGTTTCCAATTCCAACTCCCGTAGCTTTGCCACGGTCAGTCGTGCAGTGTGCGGTCGAGCATTATCATGCAACAGGATTGGCATTGACCGATTGACCAATTTCGGTTGTTTAATAGCAAGTTGTTGCATCATTTCGTCCAGTTGCTTGCAATATACTTCAGCCGTTATCGATGTACCAGGTTTCATAAAGTTGTAGTAGATAACACCTGACCTGGACCACCAAACAGTCACCATAAGCTTCTTCTGTGTAATGTTGGGTTTCGCGTGATGTCTCGGTGGTTCATTAGCATTCAACCACTGATGTGAGTGTTTACGATTGTCGTAGAGTATCCACTTTTCATCGCAGGTCACAATTCGATTAAAAAAAGATTCATTTTTGTGACGGGAAAGCAAAGAAAGGGAAGCCTCTAGACGTTGCGCCTGCTGCGCATCGGTCAATTCGTGCGGGACCCATTTGTCCAACTTCTTTATCTTACCAATTGCAGCTAAATGAACCAATATGGTGGGTATGGAAACATTGAATATCAATGCCAATTCACGTGTACTTTGAGATGGTTCGGACTCTACTACGGCTCTCAAGTGATCATTATCCACCTTCGTCTTTGGTCTTCCACGTGGCTCATTAGCGAGGCTGAAATCTTCATCTCTGAAGTTTTTGAACCAATCGCCCACCGTTGCTTTAGTAGTTGAACCTTCACCAAATACAGCGTTGATATTACGAGCTGTCTCCGACCCTGTGGTTCCACGGCGGAACTCATATTCATATTGGGTCATTAAGTATGAAACTTTACAAATAGAACATAAACTTTTGCATTTTTTGGCACATGGACATGATTTATTTTCAATCGAAGTATGCGCCCATGTTATCTACACACTTCTGCCATTTTAGTGGTAGTTGGCCTATGCCTCTACTATAGAAGCCAGGAGTACGGGAATCGATGAAGTCGCGGAAGGCTGATTCGACTGCCTGTTGAGAATTGAAGAATTTTCCCACCAAGAAGTTGTCCAAATTCCGGAAGAAGTGATAGTCGGTAGGTGATAGATCTGGTGAATATGGTGGATGACGGAGAGTTTCCAATTCCAACTCCCGTAGCTTTGCCACGGTCAGTCGTGCAGTGTGCGGTCGAGCATTATCATGCAACAGGATTGGCATTGACCGATTGACCAATTTCGGTTGTTTAATAGCAAGTTGTTGCATCATTTCGTCCAGTTGCTTGCAATATACTTCAGCCGTTATCGATGTACCAGGTTTCATAAAGTTGTAGTAGATAACACCTGACCTGGACCACCAAACAGTCACCATAAGCTTCTTCTGTGTAATGTTGGGTTTCGCGTGATGTCTCGGTGGTTCATTAGCATTCAACCACTGATGTGAGTGTTTACGATTGTCGTAGAGTATCCACTTTTCATCGCAGGTCACAATTCGATTAAAAAAAGATTCATTTTTGTGACGGGAAAGCAAAGAAAGGGAAGCCTCTAGACGTTGCGCCTGCTGCGCATCGGTCAATTCGTGCGGGACCCATTTGTCCAACTTCTTTATCTTACCAATTGCAGCTAAATGAACCAATATGGTGGGTATGGAAACATTGAATATCGATGCCAATTCACGTGTACTTTGAGATGGATCGGACTCTACTACGGCTCTCAAGTGATCATTATCCACCTTCGTCTTTGGTCTTCCACGTGGCTCATTAGCGAGGCTGAAATCTCCATCTCTAAAGTTTTTGAACCAATTGCCCACCGTTGCTTTAGTAGTTGAACCTTCACCAAATACAGCGTTGATATTACGAGCTGTCTCCGACACTGTGGTTCCACGGCGGAACTCATATTCATAAATCACACGAATTTTGGACTTTTCCATAGTTCTATAAAAAAGAATCGACCAATAAAACTAATGAAGATATTTGAACAAACAAATATGACATTTGAAGAGCGAACATACATCTATCACACTAACCTAACCTGATACTGACGTCTGGCGCCAAATTTGAGATAACAAATGTTAAAGATGTCGCTTTTACATTTGTAAAGTTTCATACTTAATGACCCAATAATATAGGATTCCTTTCCAATCCCACCAGACACAGAGCATGACTTTTTTTGGATGAAGGCCGGCTTTCGAAGTGGTTAATGCTGATTCATTTCGCTTACCCCAGGATCTTTTTCGTTCTACATTGTTGTAAATGATCCATTTTTCGTCACCCGTCACTAATTGCTTCAAAAGTGGTACGTTTTCGTTGCGCTTGTACAGCGAGTCTCAGATGGAAATGCGATCCGTTAAATTTTTTTCGGCCAAATTATGCGGAACCCCATACATCATAGCGACTTACGTAACCAAGCTTCACTACATGATCGTGGACAGTGGTTTTCGATATTTTCAGTATCTCTGCTAATTCACGTGTCGTGCAGCGCGGGTTATTCTCGATCAGTGTCTTGATTTGGTCATCATCAGTAGTAGAGGGTCTGCCCGAGCGTTCTTGGTCTTTAAGGTTAAAATCACCAGCTCTAAACTTAGCGAACCACTTACGTACGGTTCTTTCAGCTAAAGCGCCTTCTCCGTAAACAGAACATATCGAATTTGTTGCTTGTGAGGCATTTTTGCCTTTCCGGTAATAGAAAAGCATCGAGTGTCTAAAATGTTCTTTGTTTTCTTCCATCTTCAAAAGAGTACAAAACTGACACGAATCAATTTATCTGAAACAACTTTTTTCCTAAAGATGCGTTGAAATGTCACCTTTAAGCATGTGTATATAAATCGTATGTTTTCAATAACATTGATATATTCAGACATGTTCCAACGCCATCTATTAGAAATCGGCACGAACTTTCCGGACGACCCAATATTAGGCAAAGCGAATCACAAAGTGACTCATTGCTTATCAATCAGGTCGTCAACAAAATCTTCACGAATATGTTCTTGTCCGAGAATGGAAAACTCCGTAGGGAAACTCGGTCGCACGAGGTCGAAACGTATCAAGGAGGCAAAGTGAAAGTCCGGCCGCGAGCGTGGCGCAGGAGGATGGGGACAATTGCGCAACCACCGGAAGCCGGCGATACCTTGAGGAGCGAACGCACCGTCGATGTGTCACGCCATCGTGTTGCACCCCCGCTGTTACCCCTACGAGAATCGTTCGCACGTCTTTCCTTCCTCTCCGTTTGTTTCTCGTCTCACTCCTCCGAACTTGATCTCTTTCCCTCTGTGGACTTTCTCGATCCGTCTCTTTTCCTCCGGGGAGAAGCATGCGTTCCATCACAAGCACGTGCGTTACGTATGTACGCACGTACACCCCGAGAACGGCCGACCTTTCATTTCCCACCCCATCGGCGAGCGGACGCCGACCAATCGGACCTTACCCCGCGCAAAAACATCGAACCGCACACGACCGAGCGTGCAACGAAAGAGCGGGGTGAGTGCGCTCGGCCGGGACGGCGGCGCGGGGCGAGGAGAAACGAAAAAATCGTTCAGAATTAAAACGGGGAAGCAGAAAAATAATCAGATTTCCGCGTATATTATTAACGAAGATACGTGCGTGCGTGCGTGCTCGCCCGCATGCATGCGTGCGTGCCTGCAAGTGTGCGTGTGAGAGCGCTCGTGTGTGAACGCCGGGTTTTCAGCACTGAAAAAGTATTGACTTCAATCGGAATCCGCTCGGCCGATGCCTGCCATCGCCCACGCCCGCGCCTCTTTTCGTTCATCCTCCTCCTCCTCTTTCTGCTCCTGCTCTTCCTCTTTCGCGAATATCCGCGAATTCAATGCGGCCAACGTGAATTCGTGCTCGCGTGCGAATCACGCGACTCGCCATGCGTCTCCGCGTAGGTACGCGATCGAGCGTGAGCGTGCCGCGTATGTGTCGAGCACGCGGCCGTCCGCGTGTCGTCGGCAAAAACGCGGAAAAAAAGAGAAAGAGCAAACGGGGGATGCACCGGGCCGCCCTGTCCGGAGCAGAGAATTTATAATGCGAAAAAAACACCGGTGTCGCGGCGCGCACCACACCGTCGCCTCGGTCGTTTGGGCGGCGCGGTGCGGCCACCGTGGAAGAAATCTCGCCGGGCAAATGGACCACCGCGCGCGGGATGATGCTGCGCGAATTTCGCGTTTCAAAAGATCGCGCTGCCCACCGAGCGGCGAGATTGCGCGAGACCTTGTAAAAGAGCGATGGTGCGATCCGTACGTTAATGAGTTTTTCGTACGTGCGGATGGTCAAGGATGCTCGCTTCGTCGATTCTTGGATAATAAAAATTGAATTGATACGAGAGATCCATCTCTGAATTATTAGGGGTGTGATTTAGTTTTGAGGGTTTTTTTGCTCAAAAACGCATGTATTTAAATATGATACTGAATGAATACCTTAATCAAAATATTTTCCTTCGTTTTCTATAACTTTTTCCCATCTTTCTGGCAAGAGATGACGATAAAATGACTCTTCTTTTAAGTTGATCCATTCGTCGACGAATTTTCGCACTTTTTCGAAAGTATGAAAGTGTGTATCCTCTGAAGCGTGTTGCATCGACCGGAACAAATAATAATCGCATGGAGCAATACGCGGGGTGCGATAAGACTTCCCATTCGAGCTCTAATAGTGTTTGTTTCACTGACGACGCAACGTGAGGTCGAGCGTTGTCCCGAAGAAGAATCACTTTCCGTCGTTTACTCGCAATTGGTGGTCGTTTTTGGTCCAATGCTTCCTTCAACTTGTACAATTGGTGTCGATAACGATCAGCCGTGACAGTCTCATGCGGATTTAGTACACTATTCCACCAAATACAGAGCATTACTTTTGAACCGTGAATATTGCGTCTCGGAGTGGATGTTGATGGTTCGCCTGGATCCACCCATGAGTTTCTGCGTTTCGGATTATCAAAATAGATCCACTTTTCATCCCCAGTAACAATCCGAGACAAAAGACTCTTCTTTTTTTGCCTGGCGATCAACGAAATGCAAATGTTCAAATGGCACCTTCCGATAATTGATGTCGAACCCATTTCCCTTCCTTCTGAATTTTCCCCATTTCATGTAAATGTTTGGCAACTGTTGTACGATCAACATTTAATGCTCTGGCAAGTTCTGGATTCCACCACGATAAAATGACTCTTCTTTTCAGTTGATCCATTCGTCGACGAATTTTCGCACTTCTTCGAAAGTATGAAAGTGTGTATCCTCTGAAGCGTGTTGCATCGACCGAAACAAATAATAATCGCATGGAGCAATACGCGGGGTGCGGTAAGACTTCCCATTCGAGCTCTAATAGTGTTTCTTTCACTGATAACGCAACGTGAGGTCGAGCGTTGTCCCGAAGAAGAATCACTTTCCGTCGTTTACTCGCAATTGGTGGTCGTTTTGGTCCAATGCTTCCTTCAACTTGTACAATTGGTGTCGATAACGATCAGCCGTGACAGTCTCATGCGGATTTAGTACACTATTCCACCAAATACAGAGCATTACTTTTGAACCGTGAATATTGCGTCTCGGAGTGGATGTTGATGGTTCGCCTGGATCCACCCATGATTTTCTGCGTTTCGGATTATCAAAATAGATCCACTTTTCATCCCCAGTAACAATCCGAGACAAAAGACTCTTCTTTTTTTGCCTGGCGATCAACGAAATGCAAATGTTCAAATGGCACCTTCCGATAATTGATGTCGAACCCATTTCCCTTCCTTCTGAATTTTCCCCATTTCATGTAAATGTTTGGCAACTGTTGTACGATCAACATTTAATGCTCTGGCATGTTCTGGATTCCACCACGATAAAATGACTCTTCTTCTCAGTTGATCCATTCGTTGACGAATTTTCGCACTTCTTCGAAAGTATGAAAGTGTGTATCCTCTGAAGCGTGTTGCATCGACCGAAACAAATAATAATCGCATGGAGCAATACGCGGGGTGCGGTAAGACTTCCCATTCGAGCTCTAATAGTGTTTCTTTCACTGATAACGCAACGTGAGGTCGAGCGTTGTCCCGAAGAAGAATCACTTTCCGTCGTTTACTCGCAAGTGGTGGTCGTTTTTGGTCCAATGCTTGCTTCAACTTGTACAATTGGTGTCGATAACGATCAGCCGTGACAGTCTCATGCGGATTTAGTACACTATCCCACCAAATACAGAGCATTACTTTTCAACCGTGAATATTGCGTCTCGGAGTGGATGTTGATGGTTCGCCTGGATCCACCCATGATTTTCTGCGTTTCGGATTATCAAAATAGATCCACTTTTCATCCCCAGTAACAATCCGAGACAAAAGACTCTTCTTTTTTTGCCTGGCGATCAACGAAATGCAAATGTTCAAATGGCACCTTCCGATAATTGATGTCGAACCCATTTCCCTTCCTTCTGAATTTTCCCCATTTCATGTAAATGTTTGGCAACTGTTGTACGATCAACATTTAATGCTCTGGCAAGTTCTGGATTCCACCACGATAAAATGACTCTTCTTCTCAGTTGATCCATTCGTTGACGAATTTTCGCACTTCTTCGAAAGTATGAAAGTGTGTATCCTCTGAAGCGTGTTGCATCGACCGAAACAAATAATAATCGCATGGAGCAATACGCGGGGTGCGGTAAGACTTCCCATTCGAGCTCTAATAGTGTTTCTTTCACTGATAACGCAACGTGAGGTCGAGCGTTGTCCCGAAGAAGAATCACTTTCCGTCGTTTACTCGCAAGTGGTGGTCGTTTTTGGTCCAATGCTTCCTTCAACTTGTACAATTGGTGTCGATAACGATCAGCCGTGACAGTCTCATGCGGATTTAGTACACTATTCCACCAAATACAGAGCATTACTTTTGAACCGTGAATATTGCGTCTCGGAGTGGATGTTGATGGTTCGCCTGGATCCACCCATGATTTTCCGCGTTTCGGATCATCAAAATAGATCCACTTTTCATCCCCAGTAACAATCCGAGACAAAAGACTCTTCTTTTTTTGCCTGGCGATCAACGAAATGCAAATGTTCAAATGGCACTTTCCGATAATTGATGTCGAACCCATTTCCCTTCCTTCTGAATTTTTCCCATTTCATGTAAATGTTTGGCAACTGTTGTACGATCAACATTTAATGCTCTGGCAAGTTCTGAAGTGGATCGTGTTGGATTTTCGTCCGATAATGCTTGCAAATCTGCATTTTCAAGCTTTCTTGGTTGTCCCGAGCGTTCTTTGTCCTTCACACGTCTTAATTGATGGGGCAGAATCACCATAAGTTTCCACAAGAATTCTATAACCGTCAGCCGCAGTTTTCTTTTGATTAAAAAACAAAAGCAACGCATGTCGAAAATGCTGTTTCGGAAGTTGCATTTTTACGATGATATAAACACGACTGTTATTGCATCTATTGCTATAATGCTACTAAATGTCATGGATAATGTCAACACTGTAAGAAAGAACAGTTATCGGAAACAAACTGACACTACAGCCATCTGTTGCAAAACCCTCAAAACTAAACTACACTCCTAATATTTATGAAAGGACGAAGGTCTTGCGAGAAATTAATTATGGATTGATTATGTATAAATTAATTATAGATAAATTCCGGCATATGAATAACGACGACGACTGCTTGTCGATTTGATGTCGTCTCTAGTTCGGTTCGATCGCGTACTTCGATATTGAGCTTAATTGCTAAATAGAAAATGCTTCGTCGTAACATGTAATAGGGTACGTACACTATCGCGTCCAGAAATTCAACGTTGAAAGATCAATAGAATCGCGATCGTGGGGTCTCCCGGTCTCGTCGTGCTCGGTGAGCCGCATTTGATACGTATCGGGCCGAAGTTAATTTCAACATCCTTAATCAAGTTCGATTGTGTCTAAATAGGGAGAATACGAGAACTCTGGCTCGTGACGATCCGGGTCAAATGTGTAAACAGGCGCGATGGACAATACGGCGCGACGGATGCAAATTCGGTGCCGTAGTCTCGAATCGAATCGTTACTCGAACGAGCACCGCAGGCACGACGTTGGACAAATACCTTCGTCGAGGTCCTTCAGGAATCTCCGGAGTTTCGGCGGTAGCGGTGGAATCCTTCGATACTCTAATTGGCGCATTCACGCTGGTGTTGCCCGTATATCGGTCCGCAATCTGCATGCGGCGATTCGATTTTCCGGCCCGCGCGCGTAAAACACCGTGGATGCCGTCTCATCCTCGTCGCCGATTCAACAATTACCGGGAGACTCGGATGAAGTTACGTAAAAACTGTCAACTGCACTGATGCAACATCATCGTATTAATAAATATCTTATTAATGGACACTAGCCTCGTCTTCATCGTCGATTCGACAATTATCGGTCTGGGTGGGATTACGTAAAACCTGTCAGCTGCACTGATTGCCAACATCTTATTAACGCGGACACGCGTGTCTCGTCGCGCCTATCGAAATCGCTATCTCCCTTATTATCGCGTCCGTCAGATACGAGCGAGCCGGACTAAGTTCGGGGTGACATGGTACAGCCAGGCGTAGCTCATCGTTTGCACCCTTCCGGAATACCATCGCGTCGTCCGCTTTCTCCGCCCGTATCGACGGGGTGGCCGAGGGTGAGCGCTCTTCTCCTTCCTTTCCGGAGGGTAGGTAGGTATATATATCGAGCACCAATCACCACGCATAATCTGCGTGCTCATTATTACTAGAACTGCGAGGGGACGCGCACATGCATGTACCTATACCCGCGTTCATTATGGAGACGATATGGAGCATTGTTTGCAGAATGAGAGGGGTGAGCGCCGCCACCGCGCCGCCGCCGCCGCCGTCAGCCCGCTCCTTCCACCCCTTAATGCGATACCGCTCTGTATCTCGCGCGCGCTCTCTTTCTTTCTGTCTCTGTCTCTCCCTTGCATCCCTTTTACCCCCGTGTCCCGTTCACGCGAGTCTCGAGTATTCTTCTCGCGTGTTCGTGCTCGCGCACTTGGTCGACGCGAAGCGCCGTGTCTGACGACACGAGCGTACAACTAAACTACTTATCGCGCCCGTTTTCACGTCGGCGTGAACGACTTCCGGTTGCATGCGTGACGCGCGACAAAAGGGGCCACGCGCGCGCAAATCGCCCGTAGTAATTAGGACACGTGCGCTCACGCGGGGTGATTCGTTCGGACTTCCATGCTTAAATCATCATCAAGAAAGGCAAAGGGAGTCCCTGATAGAGCACCGCGAGTATTTCGAGCGATCGCACGTAACTCTTCGTCGAAAATCGACGAAAAATTGTCGTCTCGTTCTCTCGAACTGAAGAATCTCCGATGGGTGTGAATTTATTTTAAATTTCGTTTTAATGCAATATTTATGTAATGGATGAATGATTAATTTTACACATCACTGCGCTGCATGCGATATTTATAACGTAAAAGCGATGGTGGTTTGTCTTCCCGGAGTACTCCCCATGCAACGGGAACGTTATTGTTAACGAAGATCAATCGCGGAAAAAAGAGGGAAAAAAGAAAAATGATCAATCCGAGAAAATATTGGGTTGGCCAAAAAGTAATTGCGTTTTTTTTATATAAATAAAAGGGGAAAGTTTCATGGGAAACAAAAACTTTATTAAACAATATATTGTCCATTTTGTTTGATTACCTTTTGCCATTTTTCAGGCAACTTCATGATTCCGCGCTCAAAACAGTTCTTATCTTTTTCAGCAAAAAGCAATTCCAAGAACGATTTGATATCCTCATCAGCAGTAAAGGTTTTACCATTCAAGGCGTTTTGCAAAGAACGAAACGAATGGTAATCTGATGGTGCCAGGTCTGGCGAATATGGTGGATGTGGTAACACATCCCATCCAAGCTGCAACAATTTTTCACGAGTGACCAAACTTGTATGTGGTCTAGCGTTATCATGGTGAAACGCAACACCTTTGCGATTCACCAATTCTCGACGTTTCTGTTTGATGGCATCATTTAATTTATCCAGTTGACGACAGTATACGTCTGAATTAATGGTTTGATTCCTTGCAAGCAGCTCAAAATACACAATACCTTTAAAGTCCCACCAGACCGACAGCATAATCTTTCTTTGGTGAATATCTGCTTTTCAAGTGCTTCGAGCAGGTTCATCACGATCTTTTTCGTTTGACGTTGTTGTAGACGATCGATTTTTCGTCGCCTGTTATCATACGTTTCAAAAATCGATCATTTTCCTCACGTTTCAAAAGAGAATCGCAGATGTCAATACGCTCAGTGAGATGAATTTCTTTGAGCTCATGTGGTACCCAAATATCGAGCTTACTAATGTATCCAAGTCGTTTTAATGGTTTTCAACACTCGATTTCGATATGTTAAGATTCTCAGCAATCTCTCGTGTCGTTAAACGCCGATTGGAATCGATCAGTGCCTTTATTTTGCCATCATCAATTTCGATTGGCCTTCCTGAGCGTGGTGCATCTTTCACATTAAAATCTGCAGATCGAAATTTAGTAAACCAATTTTGACACTGCCGCAGTTTAAAGCATCTTCGCCATATATTGGGTTGGCCAAAAAGTAATTGCGTTTTTTTTATATAAATAAAAGGGGAAAGTTTCATGGGAAACAAAAACTTTATTAAACAATATATTGTCCATTTTGTTTGATTACCTTTTGCCATTTTTCAGGCAACTTCATGATTCCGCGCTCAAAACAGTTCTTATCTTTTTCAGCAAAAAGCAATTCCAAGAACGATTTGATATCCTCATCAGCAGTAAAGGTTTTACCATTCAAGGCGTTTTGCAAAGAACGAAACGAATGGTAATCTGATGGTGCCAGGTCTGGCGAATATGGTGGATGTGGTAACACATCCCATCCAAGCTGCAACAATTTTTCACGAGTGACCAAACTTGTACGTGGTCTAGCGTTATCATGGTGAAACGCAACACCTTTGCGATTCACCAATTCTCGACGTTTCTGTTTGATGGCATCATTTAATTTATCCAGTTGACGACAGTATACGTCTGAATTAATGGTTTGATTCCTTGCAAGCAGCTCAAAATACACAATACCTTTAAAGTCCCACCAGACCGACAGCATAATCTTTCTTTGGTGAATATCTGCTTTTCAAGTGCTTCGAGCAGGTTCATCACGATCTTTTTCGTTTGACGTTGTTGTAGACGATCGATTTTTCGTCGCCTGTTATCATACGTTTCAAAAATCGATCATTTTCCTCACGTTTCAAAAGAGAATCGCAGATGTCAATACGCTCAGTGAGATGAATTTCTTTGAGCTCATGTGGTACCCAAATATCGAGCTTACTAATGTATCCAAGTCGTTTTAAATGGTTTTCAACACTCGATTTCGATATGTTAAGATTCTCAGCAATCTCTCGTGTCGTTAAACGCCGATTGGAATCGATCAGTGCCTTTATTTTGTCATCATCAATTTCGATTGGCCTTCCTGAGCGTGGTGCATCTTTCACATTAAAATCTGCAGATCGAAATTTAGTAAACCAATTTTGACACTGCCGCAGTTTAAAGCATCTTCGCCATATACATCACATAACCTTTTATGAGCTTGCACAGCGTTTTTCCCTTTTCGGAAGTAATAAAACAAAATATGAGGAAAATGTTCTTTTTGATTTTTCATTTTGAAATCGACGGCAAACAAACAATTGTTAACGAAATCGTGTACTTTCTTTTTGTAAAACAAGCTTGAACTGTGAGTTGTTAACCTACATAATGAATTTGCGGTTTAGAACGAAGTTAGTTACATTTCAAGACATGTATGTCCATCTATTGGAAAAAAACGCAATTACTTTTTGGCCAACCCAATAGATTGACAATATTTCCTTAAAACGTGCCTTTCGGGCCATGTTAGGAATTTATTATCAGCAAACGCGCTTTGAATGAGCACGCCACGGGGTAATGAACCTAATGTACAAAGTGATTCCGGCCGGTCGTTTTTGCGTTCGCGTTCGCGTCGTATAATTCGCGAAGGCAATCGCGAAAATCTGCCTGGCGAGCGAGAGGAAGGCTCGGGACGCCTGTTTTCGTTCTCGCGCTAAAAGGTATTACGGGTAGCCTCGGGCGCATTCCTCAAATTATTCCCAACGCGGAGAGCGCGCAGCGACAATAAAAATATGGCATTAATTTCCATACGTTACAGAAGACTCGGCCGGCTCATCGGTACACGAGTGTGCAATCAAGCAGCGCAATTATCGGGGCCTTTGTTCATGAATAATTACAAACAAGAGAATCGCGAGCGCGTCTCTCCTCGCCCCTCTCTTTTCCTTCAGCCCTATTTACGTCCCGCACGCGCTTCCCCTTTTAGCCCGAATGCAGGCTGCGCTCGGAAATGATTCCTCCGAGCGCAACCGTGCACGGGATCGGCCAGTCGCATCTCGTGCTGAAATTTATCCCATTTATACCGATTACTCTGTGTTACTAATATTATAATATTAATATTATAATATATTCCAGTTTAACGTAAACGTCATACAGTACACCTTATCGGATTCTGAAGGTAATTTAGAAATGATTGTAAAGAGAAGAATGATTATTCTTTAATGTTGAAAATTTAAAATGGGTTTTAATTAATCAGATCGTATTAATCTTTAGTAAATTTGTCAATATTATAATAATCTATTAATCGATAAAAGTTTTATCTTTTGCTAATATTCTACTGTTGCGCCTCCTCCTCAATAATCCTACCCCCTTAGGTACGAACGACGAGAATTTGACGAATGTCGCCGGTAGGGGATGAGACAAGTGGAAGGGTGGACGGCGGCGTTCTACGATCGGTCATCTACCGGACGCTAATTGTGCACGGCGAAATTTCGACCAGAGTAGCACGCTTACGGATTTGCTGTCGCGTCGCGGTGGCGAGTAGCTGCTACCGACAATAATGAACGGCCGTCCGGTGTATCGCGACGCAATCTGCACATACTTAACGAAGGAAAATGCATATTCATAACCGGGCCCGTGTAGGCGCGAACGAGCGCGCGACGCGACGCGTCGGCGTCGGCGTCGATCCGCGCGCGGAACTCCGCTCTTCCTCTCTTTCTCCGTTTCCTCTTTGCCCGTGTCAGCGCAAATAGCAGCGGGGAAAAAATCGGGCTTCCCCGCCAGGTTAACTAATGGTGCGTATATAGACGGTGCACGGCGCTGCGGATGACAAATAGTTGCGCGACGCCGGATATATCTGTTAATCGATCGTGCCTCGAAACGCGCAAGAACGAAGCGACCGGTATGAAAATCGGCGAGTGCGTTCGGCAAAAATATTAAGATTTCTTCTTTTCCTTTTTTTAAGATGTTGAGCGCATTTGTAGACGTTGCGTCAGATACGAGTTCGTTACGTGAAGTAACCTCATGACTTTTGTGAAAAAGGGATTAATGCATTACAAATGAAGGGAGGGATATTTGTGCAAAATGTGTAATGTGAGAAATGTGCATACGAAACAAGTGCTATTTATTCTTTTATAACAGTTTGCAAAACCGTGAACCAGTAACTAGTCCAAGGCTTCCGCTCTGCGGTGACCCAAATTTTCCAGACGATCAATTAAATTAAATCGTCCCCCACTTCCGAGAACTATTTCCGTAGAGTAATTGTCTCGCAAAATGTTGATAAAATACCCAGCGAAGTAAGTGGAAATATTGGGTCGTCCGGAAAGTTCGTGCCGATTTTGAAGGAAAATTCAAAGGCAACATTTTTTTATGTCGATCAATATTTATTGACTTATGTATGCACCGTTTTGTTTCACAACCTTTGTCCATCTTTCACGCAACTGGAAGATTCCATTCTCCCAGAACTTCTTAGGTTTCTCGGCGAAAAGTTCCTCAAGGTGGTTTTTTATGTCGATCAAAGAGTCGAAGTTCCTGCCGCTAAGAGAATTTTGCAAAGACCTAAATAAGTGAAAGTCTGAGGGTGCAATGTCTGGTGAATACGGTGGGTGAGGTGGCACATCCCAGCCAAACTCCAACAATTTTTGTCGGGTAGTCAAAGAAGCATGAGGTCTGGCATTGTCCTGATGGAACACGACGCCCTTCCTATTAGCTAATTCTGGACGTTTTTCCCGAATCGCTGTCTTTAATTCGTCCAGTTGCGAGCAGTACTTATCTGCATTTATCGTTTGGTTGTGCGGTAGGAGCTCATAATATAGGATTCCTTTCCAATCCCACCAGACACAGAGCATGACTTTTTTTGGATGAAGGCTGGCTTTCGGAGTGGTTAATGCTGGTTCATTTCGCTTACCCCAGGATCTTTTTCGTTCTACATTGTTGTAAATGATCCATTTTTCGTCACCCGTCACTAATTGCTTCAAAACTGGTACGTTTTCGTTGCGCTTGTACAGCGAGTCTCAGATGGAAATGCGATCCGTTAAATTTTTTTCGGCCAAATTATGCGGAACCCCATACATCATAGCGACTTACGTAACCAAGCTTCACTACATGATCGTGGACAGTGGTTTTCGATATTTTCAGTATCTCTGCTAATTCACGTGTCGTGCAGCGCGGGTTATTCTCGATCAGTGTCTTGATTTGGTCATCATCAGTAGTAGAGGGTCTGCCCGAGCGTTCTTGGTCTTTAAGGTTAAAATCACCAGCTCTAAACTTAGCGAACCACTTACGTACGGTTCTTTCAGCTAAAGCGCCTTCTCCGTAAACAGAACATATCGAATTTGTTGCTTGTGAGGCATTTTGCCTTTCCGGTAATAGAAAAGCATCGAGTGTCTAAAATGTTCTTTGTTTTCTTCCATCTTCAAAAGAGTACAAAACTGACACGAATCAATTTATCTGAAAGAACTTTTTCCTAAAGATGCGTTGAAATGTCACCTTTAAGCATATGTATATAAATCGTATGTTTTCAAGAACATTGATATATTCAGACATGTTCCAACGCCATCTATTAAAAATCGGCACGAACTTTCCGGACGACCCAATACATTGTTGTAAATGATCCATTTTTCGTCACCCGTCACTAATTGCTTCAAAAATGGTACGTTTTCGTTGCGCTTGTACAGCGAGTCTCAGATGGAAATGCGATCCGTTAAATTTTTTTCGGCCAAATTATGCGGAACCCCATACATCATAGCGACTTACGTAACCAAGCTTCACTACATGATCGTGGACAGTGGTTTTCGATATTTTCAGTATCTCTGCTAATTCGCGTGTCGTGCAGCGCGGGTTATTCTCGATCAGTGTCTTGATTTGGTCATCATCAGTAGTAGAGGGTCTGCCCGAGCGTTCTTGGTCTTTAAGGTTAAAATCACCAGCTCTAAACTTAGCGAACCACTTACGTACGGTTCTTTCAGCTAAAGCGCCTTCTCCGTAAACAGAACATATCGAATTTGTTGCTTGTGAGGCATTTTTGCCTTTCCGGTAATAGAAAAGCATCGAGTGTCTAAAATGTTCTTTGTTTTCTTCCATCTTCAAAAGAGTACAAAACTGACACGAATCAATTTATCTGAAAGAACTTTTTCCTAAAGATGCGTTGAAATGTCACCTTTAAGCATATGTATATAAATCGTATGTTTTCAAGAACATTGATATATTCAGACATGTTCCAACGCCATCTATTAGAAATCGGCACGAACTTTCCGGACGACCCAATACATTGTTGTAAATGATCCATTTTTCGTCACCCGTCACTAATTGCTTCAAAACTGGTACGTTTTCGTTGCGCTTGTACAGCGAGTCTCAGATGGAAATGCGATCCGTTTAATTTTTTTCGGCCAAATTATGCGGAACCCCATACATCATAGCGACTTACGTAACCAAGCTTCACTACATGATCGTGGACAGTGGTTTTCGATATTTTCAGTATCTCTGCTAATTCGCGTGTCGTGCAGCGCGGGTTATTCTCGATCAGTGTCTTGATTTGGTCATCATCAGTAGTAGAGGGTCTGCCCGAGCGTTCTTGGTCTTTAAGGTTAAAATCACCAGCTCTAAACTTAGCGAACCACTTACGTACGGTTCTTTCAGCTAAAGCGCCTTCTCCGTAAACAGAACATATCGAATTTGTTGCTTGTGAGGCATTTTTGCCTTTCCGGTAATAGAAAAGCATCGAGTGTCTAAAATGTTCTTTGTTTTCTTCCATCTTCAAAAGAGTACAAAACTGACACGAATCAATTTATCTGAAAGAACTTTTTCCTAAAGATGCGTTGAAATGTCACCTTTAAGCATATGTATATAAATCGTATGTTTTCAAGAACATTGATATATTCAGACATGTTCCAACGCCATCTATTAGAAATCGGCACGAACTTTCCGGACGACCCAATATTTATAAGCCAGAAAGTTCGCTTCGATTATCAATTTTTCAAATCAATTTACATGTAAAATAGGCAACAATGTTGATAATATCTATATCATACACAATGATGATGATTACTGATTGATGAATAATTTGTTTCTACTAAGTGCAATAAAGTGAACTTTGACGCAAAAATCGAATCGAATTTTTTGACTGACCACATACATTTTTAAAATTCCTTTCTATTATTTTTATTTTATTTTCTTTTGTATTTGTTTATTCAATTTTAATTTTCCACTCCTCTCGTTCTTGATGTTCCATCTATTAAAAATCGGCACGAACTTTCCGGACGACCCAATAAAATCCCCGGAGAATAACACCCCGCCACGAGCGTAGCCGGAGTCTGATACGTTTAACCCAGTGACTCGACAGTCGTCGTCGTCGTCGTTGACGACGTCGGGACGCAGGAAGAAAGGGACGGTCTCGGCGCTAGAAATAGACGAGTGAGCTTTCGCTCTCAACGGCTGAGACACCGCTCCAACAAGAAAACTTTCAACTTGGCGGCCAAGTTCAAGTCGCCTGGCATTCAATGGCAAATATCTGGGAAACTGCTCTTGAAAGCGAACACCCCCGCTTCTCTCATTCGCGTCAACTCATCGGATGCACCGACGTCAGGGGGATGCCTGATGTTCGGGGATTTCGCGGACCGTGATTCTCTCGTCGGACTTTTATTTCCTCGCACTCGCTGCGATCATCGGATTTCCCGTTTGCCGCGCCCCGTAAGGGTAAATTGCGATATTTCGGATACGGGCGCTCGTGTTCGCGTACCTCGCTCTCCTCGAATTAGAACCTCCGCCCATCTCAGCTCTAATTTCCACGGACAACGCTCCAGCGGCGCGAGCGGCGAAATCAACGCTCATCTGTTTGCGTAGACGATGGTCGGATAACCAGTTAGATTCAAAATTGCCGGACGGTGCCCTCCCGTTCGCGTTCGTCGAATAAAATTGAAAACCGTCTCCCTCTCGTGACTCGCCCGCTGTCTCTCGGCATACCGATGGCACACGCACACTCTCTGCGCTCTCCGGCCGCTTCCATCCCCGTTCCATCGGCCAACCCCGCGCCGGCCCGCCGTCGAAAGAACTCGTCGTGCACTTGTGCGCGCAGATTTACGCGCGTATTTTTCGCCTCCCGCATTCAGCGCGGTGCTAAAAAATATCGGCGCCTATTCAGAGCCGCGCTCGCTATCGCGCCGTTTGAATTAAAGACGATCACGATGCAACCGCGTTCCCTCGCGTATATCTTGCGTGGCCGATCGACGCGCGAATACACTCCGGTGCGAGAGCGGTTCGCACGGCTGTTGCAGCCTTTTCGTCGGACCGGCATCATTGTCGGTTGCCGGCGGGAGTATCGCCACGCGTACGCGAAAAATACGTCGACGAAAATATAACGTCTGATTGATGTTAAAAGCAAAAGGAAGGAAAATGGAAAAATGCGCAAACGAGCGCAGTGAGCGTTCCCGAGTGGAGAACCGAACGAGATTTGCGAGATCGCTCGAAACAGGCCAAAACTCGCGCCGAACATTTTCAGAATCCGCGCGGATAGCGGCGTGCGAGCACGTACGCGCTCTCGCAACGACGCGTATCTCGCGCCGAGATAAAAAGAGAAAGAGAAAAAATGGAGAGACAGAGAGAGAGGGAGAGAAATGAAAAAAAAGGGGAAGAGAGAGAGAGTCGCATTCGCGTTACCCACGTAAAACCATGCAGGCCAATGGGATCTCTCGCCGGATGGCGAGGGAAGATTCGATTCGAACGAACGGGCGGACGGTTTCGGTTGGGCTCGCTCGTGCTTCGTATAAATCAGCTATGCTTATCGGTCTTTCATCGTGCCGGAGGTGAACTCATTTCGTTCCCTCTAAATACGAACTTTTTTTCGGGGCGAAAACCTATTTCGATTAAAATGGCGCGCGCGTTTCGCATTTTGCCGGATTATAAAAGGTTGCTGCCGCCCCGTACCCTCCCCCGCCGCCCGCGCCTTCACAAATTCGCTCTTCGACCGCCCTCGCGCTCCGGTGGCGCTCTTACACCCTCCCCGATCCGTCCGACCGTCCGTCCGTCTGTCCATCCGCTTCCCCTCCTCCCTCGACGATCCGTTCCTTTTTTTTCCACGTTCGGCTTCAATCGGATGCGGTTGCAGCTACATCGAGCGACTCGATCGCCGAATCGTTAATACCGAACTGGTCTGATCCGAATTTTGGCGCGGCTGTCTGCCTCGCACCCCGCACGCTCGATACTCCGTTAATCTCGTTAACGTTTATATTGTGCTTCGTGTTGCTACTAACTTTGGAATCTCGTATTTCTGATAAGTATAATATATATACGTGAACTATTTTTGAACGCGCGTTCGTTAGAAATGCGCCTCGCGAACAGACGGCGGACCGTTTATTCCCCCCGTGTGTAACACGCTATTATTATACATTTATAATAATGTCGCGGTGTACAGGTAATGGATGCAACGAACGATGCAACGGTATAAAAAAAGATCCGTCGAGTAAATAAAGTACCGTCTAACTCGCTTTTCTATAAAACGAGAATTTATTTAAAACTTTGATGCGGAGCGACGTATCACAATTCATTATTTCTTTTCTCTATATTTCTCTGACGTTTCGAATTATGCGAATCGACATGATTGCGCGGACAAGATTGTATCAGAAATCAGCCGAGGGCTGCGATGATTGCGATGACGATTAGCTCGTATTGTCGTGATCGCCGGACCTGTCTGAGAGCGGCGAGCTCGCGACAAAGTTTGCACTCACACCCACAGAAAAGATTTCTGGACTTAATGCTATTACCCTTTAATCTATCATAAAATAAGATCGCTATAGCGACAATCATATTTATTCTTGAAAAGAAGCATATTTTAATCTCGAATAGAAAATTCGAAAATCTAGATTTAAATAATCTTGGTGCTATTCATTAATTTTCTCAGAAGGATTTAGATACAAATTTCTAGCAAGTTCAAAATATTCTCGATTTAAGAATATTGTGAGATCTAAAAGACATCTTATTCTATTCTTCTAAGAGAATTTTATACTTGTATACGATTAAATTAGTCAAGAATATTTTTCGTTTTGTTATCAGAAATCCTTTCTGAGGGTGTACTTTCGAGACGCGAAAAAAATCCCTTTTTTCGCAAAGGGATTCGATATTTAATAATTTCGAGAGAAAATCGTAAAAACAAGAAAATTTTTGATGATTGTATTTTATACATCTAAAACGAAAATGTGCAAGAAAATGAAAACACTTGCACACACCTAATACATGGAAGAAAAAGTATGTATAATAAGTAACAGCGCTCTTTTTCATCATCAGGATTTCCAGCGGATGGAACCAATGATGCTGCACCCACAGAAAAGATTTCTGGACTTAATGCTATTACCCTTTAATCTATCATAAAATAAGATCGCTATAGCGACAATCATATTTATTCTTGAAAAGAAGCATATTTTAATCTTGAATAGAAAATTCGAAAATCTAGATTAAAATAATCTTGGTGCTATCTCATTAATTTTCTCAGAAGGATTTAGATACAAATTTCTAGCAAGTTCAAAATATTCTCGATTTAAGAATATTGTGAGATCTAAAAGACATCTTATTCTATTCTTCTAAGAGAATTTGTAGAATCTGCACAAAACGGCCAATATTTATGTGTTGCAATCGAAAACCGAAAGAGTGTTTCTGTTATTTACAACGAATAAGTGCAATACTCTACAAGAAATATTAAAAGGTATGGAAATGTCTTATCTCGACTCTTATTTCTCAAGTAAGTATATTGTACATACTCACTTACATTTCCATATCTTTTAATATTTCTTGTAGAGTATTGCACTTATTCATTGTAAAGAACAGAAACACTTTCCCGGTTTTCGATTGCAACACACAAATATTGGCCGTTTTATCCGAATAAAGGACGCAGAAGCGCCGAGTCGACGAGCGACTGTGAGAAAATGATGCGTCGACATCGACAAAGCCTACTATAAAGCGGCGCTAATATCAAATTATTCTGCATACAAGAATATATAAGCATAAATGTGTACATGTTATTCTTGTCTCGAGACAGTAAGACAATCTTATTTAATTCGAGAGAGAAGAATAGAAATTACTGATTTAAATAAAAAATTGTTTATTTTCATATTTTGTATACTTGTAATACGATTAAATTAGTCAAGAATATTGTTCGTCTTGTTATCAGAAATCCTTTCCGAGGGTGTACTTTCGAGACGCGAAAAAAATCCCTTTTTTCGCAAAGGGATTCGATATTTAATAATTTTCGAGAGAAAATCGTAAAAACAAGGAAATTTTTGATGATCGTATTTTATACATCTAAAACGAAAATGTGCAAGAAAATGACAACACTTGCACACACCTAATACATGGAAGAAAAAGTATGTACAATAAGTAACAGCGCTCTTTTTCATCATCAGGATTTCCAGCGGATGGAACCAATGATGCTGCACCCACAGAAAAGATTTCTGGACTCAATGCTATTACTCTTTAATCTATCATAAAATAAGATCGCTATAGCGACAATCATATTTATTCTTGAAAAGAAGCATATTTTAATCTTGAATAGAAAATTCGAAAACCTAGATTTAAATAATCTTGGTGCTATTCATTAATTTTCTCAGAAGGATTTAGATACAAATTTCTAGCAAGTTCAAAATATTCTCGATTTAAGAATATTGTGAGATCTAAAAGACATCTTATTCTATTCTTCTAAGAGAATTTGTAGAATCTGCACAAAACGGCCAATATTTATGTGTTGCAATCGAAAACCGAAAGAGTGTTTCTGTTATTTACAACGAATAAGTGCAATACTCTACAAGAAATATTAAAAGGTATGGAAATGTCTTATCTCGACTCTTATTTCTCAAGTAAGTATATTGTACATACTTACTTACATTTCCATATCTTTTAATATTTCTTGTAGAGCATTGCACTTATTCATTGTAAATCTTTCCCGATTTTCGATTGCAACACATAAATATTGGCCGTTTTATCCGAATAAAGGACGCAGAAGCCTACTATAAAGCGGCGCTAATATCAAATTATTCTGCATACAAGAATATATAAGCATAAATGTGTACATGTTACTCTTGTCTCAAGACAGTAAGGCAATCTTATTTAATTCGAGAGAGAAGAATCGAAATTACTGATTTAAATTAAAAATTGTTTTATTTTCATATTTTTATACTTGTAATACGATTAAATTAGTCAAGAATATTTTTCGTCTTGTTATCGGAAATCCTTTCTGAGGGTGCAGTTACGTCTGAGCGATGCAACGGGTTCCAGCGGGATCCGGCAAAAATCGCCGGCACTAACGAATCGTGATTTTCGCCCGGGACCGTTTCCGTGCTTCCGCGAAATTAGGCGGCATTAACGATTCTACCTTGCAATTAATTGCGAGCCGTCGTGTCCGCCGGTACAAACGAGGACGCGCCTACGCTGTTTGCCTAACGCATCAATCTCGAACTGCTCGCCGTTGGGGAAATATTCGCCGTAGGGTGCGTTTCTACCCCGACGGTCAATTTTTCTTTACCGTCCCGATAGTCATTACGCTGGACATTCCGCATATCAGGATGCGACAACGGACGTGCGAAGTATACGCAACAAACAGATACACCGATTTTTATTCAGTGTCACTCGTTAATTCGAAGGTAATTAACTAAACAGGACATCGACAAGATCGATATTACAATCCGTTCCAAATTCGATTCTTGTGCACATATAACGTCCTCGTCTGCAGAATCCTCGGTAAATCTACCGATTAGCGAACCCACCTCCTATCACCTTGTCCTTGACATATATTATAGAGGTCACCCTCCTGAGTAACATTGTGCAAGTTTTAACCGTCGGTCGTTGTTTACTAAAAAGTTATTAACAAAAGAAATTTAATGATTTTGCACGAATTTTCAGCTGTCTACGCGAACCAAGAACATAATATTGACATATATTACAAAGGTCACCTTCCCGAATAACCCGCATTAGGTTTTAGTCGTCGATCGTTGTTTATGAATAAGTTATTAAGAAAAGAAATTTTGCAAATATAGTAGTTATTTTGAATATTGAAAGATATAAAAGACGAATGTGTATATGAACGAAGGAAGGAAAGTCATTTAAAGCAGTGAATCGTTAATATATAGAATAGTTTCTTTTAATATAAGTACAAAGTATTCTTCACTTTAACCAAAAGCATAAACAGTTAAATACAAAGTATTCTCTGCTTTAACCTAACCTAAACTAACCTAACCTAACCTGGTTAGGTTATATTTTCCGAAACTGGAGCCTCGGACAGCTCGTTTTCAGTCCGCTTCGCGGGAGGGCGGGGGGCCGGGGCTTCGCCCCCCGCCCTCCCGAGAAGCGGGCTGAAACCGAGCGTATGTGTCCGGGGCTCCAGTTTCGGAAAATATAACCTTTTGCTTGTTGTGGACGGCTGAAAATTCGTGCAAATTCATTAAACTTCTTTTGTTAATAACTTTTTAATAAACAACGACCGACGGCTAAAACCTTTTGAAGGTCACTCAGGAGGGTGACCTCTATAATATATGTCAAGGACAAGGTGATAGGAGGTGGGTTCGCTAATCGGTAGATTTACCGAATCCTCTTCAGCCCTGCGGAAATGACGTCATAAAGATTGCACTCCGCGCACTCCATGAAATAAAAAGAAAATAAAAATAAAACAGCGCCTTCTCTTTTTTCCACCGCAATTACCGAGCGCTATTAGTCCGCGAATCGCTATCAGCGCGGGACCGGTTCGCTAATATCCCTCGCGCGATTGTGCGCTGGCGAACGCGCGTAATCGCGAACGCGAGTGTCGATTTACTCGCGACAACCGGCAATGCGGGCTCGCGCGTTACAGTAATAAGCGTCTAAGAACGCGCACCCGTGCCTGGCATCAGCCGTCGTGAGCGCGCGAGCGCATAGCTTGACGAAAGTTAATTAGAATCGTCGGTCGGCCGGGTTCGTAGCCGAGGTGAGAAGTCAGTCGGATGGAATTGCCGTCGATGGTTGATTGAAACGGCGAAACGAAGGGGAGCGAGAGGGCGGATGGACGCGGGGCGGTTCGATTGTAAGAGGCGAGTTTGGACGATGATGCGGAATGATTCAGCGCGTATCACTGAGCGAAATGACGGGGATGTCTCTCTCTCTTTCGTTTTCTCTCGCGCGCGTGGAGAATCTCTACCTCGCTCGCCGATAAAAATCAGGTTTTCGCGCGACTCGACGTTTGCGCCGTTTATTACGCGGCGCTTTATTTTCCGAGCGCATCGGGAGAAAACGGACATAATTTATAATTTTGCAGAGAACGCTCGCTCGGCCGCTCCTTGTCCCGCGACGCGCGCGGACGTCGCGCGAAATCGTCGCCTGATTGCAGATCGCGATCTCATTAATTATGCAAGTACGGGATACTTCTTTCTCCTTTTCCCGCATTAACGGGGACACGCTAATTAGCTGGAGGGTTTCCTCGCGGCAATAACGTTGCGACGCGTAAATCACGTTAAGTCGACGGACATCTCGGCGGCGATCGGAATAAAGGGCAGGTCTTGTTATTTTAGGAGAATAGAACGAGTTGGCAGCGAAATGGGTTATTCCAAGCCGTTGATTTTCTCCTGCTACTACGAACGGAACGCGGGGAGAATATCATTATAAAACGCCAAGTCACGAAACCGGCCATTCCGCCGTCCTATTAAAATATTAAAACACCTCGTCCAAAGCCCCTGGTGAGTCCTGGCGTGGGGTGTGAAAAAAATAAATCTACCTTGTCATGCACAGCCCCGCTCCGTGCCTCTCGTTGTCTCCCTACCGTGCTGTTTCAGGAACAGGTATGAACGACCCTCGAACGCGCGTCCGATTGATCCGCTGGAACAATCCGTCCAGCCGCGCTTCAAGAAGGGCGAAGTGCCAGAATGGTGTTCACCCCGCTCGAGAGTGCCTCCGAGCACTTCCGCGGTCATTGCTCGTTATATCAGGCTGCACGGAAAGCGCAAGCGTTTTTGAAATTCGAGCGGGATTCTCGCGCGTTTCTCAATTATAACGCGGCCGATACCTCTCGCCGTGCATTCGCCGAAGCATTCGCGCAGTCGAGCGACCTTCCCTCTTTTCTCCTTTCGCTTTTCTGACACAGTGACACTTGCGAAAACGCAACATCAAAATTCAATGAAGTATCCTTGATAATATGGTTAAAATACATACATTACATTACGTTACACCACATCACGGCATACATTCGACGTACAAAACCGAACTGCAGAAGCGATTCTTACCGCGAACTTATCGGCCGTGCGAATCGCTTTGTCTCAGCGCCCGTTCGTAGCCGTCACCACTCCTACGCTATTTCGACCTGGCTGGACTTGTCCAGCCGCTCATCAGTCAGAGTCATTACTGGGATAATTAATTACATTTGCCCCCTCGTCTCCTCAACCCCAGCGTCCACGTCTCGTGCCTCCCTGCTTCCTCCCTCGAGTCTGGTACGAACAGTGGACGAATCAATGGAAAAATATAGGATTAGGTGCTCATCGGTCGACGGTGTCGTATCTACCAAAGCCCTGACACGAGGTACCGAGGGGAGATAGCGAAGCGAAACGACGCGTTGCGTACCGGTTAGTCGAGGGGCAGAAGGGAGGGAAAAATAAAATATCGGGGCTCTTAGAGAGCGGCGTGATCCTCTCATTGGTTCGCCGCGAAAGGGGATCCCGAGGCTCTCTCCTACCAGCGAGAAGGCGGCGGCATGAAAATCTGTTGAAAACTCGGTTCCTTCTTTAATTAATTATGCAAATGGCCCCCGGGCACCATGCTTAAACTTTTCGTCCGAGAGACCTCGGCGGCGGCGGCGACGGCGGCGGCGGCGGCGGCGACGACGGTGGTGGTAGCTCCGCAGCCGCAGCGTTAATTATACACCGAATAATAACAATTATTACAATTACCGTGAGCCGGCACCGTACTCGCCTTCAGTCGCGAAGGGGAGGGCGAGGAATATCAGCGCGGGAATATAACGACGCGCTTTATCTCACCAACTGCCGTACAATTTGTATACTTCACGACGCGAATTATTTCCGTGCGATATCTCGGCATGCGGCCGACGAGAAGTGCTCCCTTAATCGCGCGAATCGCGCTGCGGATCAATGCCTGAGACCGTTTATTCGTTCGATTAATCGCTTAATTAGAATTGTAACGCGCCTCGCGAGAAACGTCAGCGAGGTGGACGGAAAATAAAATGAGAATTACTTGCAGCGCCTTCCGCGATTTTTCGCGTTAACAGCAAATCGCAAACCGCGATGTACGTTGAATCGTTACTCAAACCACGTCTTCGGTTAGAGAATGCGATTCTGGGTAATATTAGGAGTGTGATTTAGTTTTGAGGGTTTTGCAACAGATGGCTGTAGTGTCAGTTTGTTTCCGATAACTGTTCTTTCTTACAGTGTTGACATTATCCATGACATTTAGTAGCATTATAGCAATAGATGCAATAACAGTTGTGTTTATATCATCGTAAAAATGCAACTTCCGAAAGCTCTTTAACATTTTCGACATGCGTTGCTTTTGTTTTTTAATCAAAAGAAAACTGCGGCTGACGGTTATAGAATTCTTGTGGAACCTTATGGTGAATCTGCCCCATCAATTAAGACGTGTGAAGGACAAAGAACGCTCGGGACAACCGAGAAAGCTTGAAAATGCAGATTTGCAAGCATTATTGCACGAAAATCCAACACGATCCACTTCAGAACTTGCCAAAGCATTAACTGTTAATCGTACAACAGTTACCAAACATTTACATGAAATGGGAAAAATTCAGAAGGAAGGGAAATGGGTTCGACATCAATTATCGGAAGGTGCCATTTGAACATTTGCATTTCGTTGATCGCCAGGCAAAAAAAGAAGAGTCTTTTGTCTCGGATTGTTACTGGGGATGAAAAGTGGATCTATTTTGATAATCCGAAACGCAGAAAATCATGGGTGGATCCAGAGGTGAACCATCAACATCCACTCCGAGACGCAATATTCACGGTTCAAAAGTAATGCTCTGTATTTGGTGGGATAGTGTACCATGAGCTGTCAAATCCGCACGAGACTGTCACGGCTGATCGTTATCGACACCAATTGTACAAGTTGAAGGAAGCATTGGACCAAAAACGACCACCACTTGCGAGTAAACGACGGAAAGTGATTCTTCTTCGGGACAACGCTCGACCTCACGTTGCGTCATCAGTGAAAGAAACGCTATTAGAGCTCGAATGGCAAGTCTTACCGCACCCCGCGTATTGCTCCATGCGATTATTATTTGTTCCGGTCGATGCAACACGCTTTAGAGGATACACACTTTGATAATTTGGAAGAAGTGCGAAAATTCGTCGACGAATGGATCAACTGAAAAGAAGAGTCATTTTATCGTGGTGGAATCCATCTCTTGCCAGAGCATTAAATGTTGATCGTACAACAGTTACGAAACATTTACATGAAATGGGGAAGATTCAGAAGGAAGGGAAATGGGTTCGACATCAATTATCGGAAGGTGCCATTTGAACATTTGCATTTCGTTGATCGCCAGGCAAAAAAAGAAGAGTCTTTTGTCTCGGATTGTTACTGGGGATGAAAAGTGGATCTATTTTGATAATCCGAAACGCAGAAAATCATGGGTGGATCCAGAGGTGAACCATCAACATCCACTCCGAGACGCAATATTCACGGTTCAAAAGTAATGCTCTGTATTTGGTGGGATAATGTACTAAATCCGCATGAGACTGTCACGGCTGATCGTTATCGACACCAATTGTACAAGTTGAAGCATTGGACCAAAAACGACCACCAATTGCGAGTAAAGGACGGAAAGTGATTCTTCTTCGTGACAACGCTCGACCTCACGTTGCGTCGTCAGTGAAACAAACACTATTAGAGCTCGAATGGCAAGTCTTACCGCACCCCGCGTATTGCTCCATGCGATTATTATTTGTTCCGGTCGATGCAACACGCTTTAGAGGATACACACTTTGATAATTTGGAAGAAGTGCGAAAATTCGTCGACGAATGGATCAACTGAAAAGAAGAGTCATTTTATCGTGGTGGAATCCATCTCTTGCCAGAGCATTAAATGTTGATCGTACAACAGTTGCCAAACAATTACATGAAATGGGGAAAATTCAGAAGGAAGGGAAATGGGTTCGACATCAATTATCGGAAGGTGCCATTTGAACATTTGCATTTCGTTGATCGCCAGGCAAAAAAAGAAGAGTCTTTTGTCTCGGATTGTTACTGGGGATGAAAAGTGGATCTATTTTGATAATCCGAAACGCAGAAAATCATGGGTGGATCCAGAGGTGAACCATCAACATCCACTCCGAGACGCAATATTCACGGTTCAAAAGTAATGCTCTGTATTTGGTGGGATAATGTACTAAATCCGCATGAGACTGTCACGGCTGATCGTTATCGACACCAATTGTACAAGTTGAAGCAAGCATTGGACCAAAAACGACCACCAATTGCGAGTAAAGGACGGAAAGTGATTCTTCTTCGTGACAACGCTCGACCTTACGTTGCGTCGTCAGTGAAACAAACACTATTAGAGCTCGAATGGCAAGTCTTACCGCACCCCGCGTATTGCTCCATGCGATTATTATTTGTTCCGGTGGATGCAACACGCTTTAGAGGATACACACTTTGATAATTTGGAAGAAGTGCGAAAATTCGTCGACGAATGGATCAACTGAAAAGAAGAGTCATTTTATCGTGGTGGAATCCATCTCTTGCCAGAGCATTAAATGTTGATCGTACAACAGTTGCCAAACATTTACATGAAATGGGAAAAATTCAGAAGGAAGGGAAATGGGTTCGACATCAATTATCGGAAAGTGCCATTTGAACATTTGCATTTCGTTGATCGCCAGGCAAAAAAGAAGAGTCTTTTGTCTCGGATTGTTACTGGGGATGAAAAGTGGATCTATTTTGATAATCCGAAACGCGGAAAATCATGGGTGGATCCAGAGGTGAACCATCAACATCCACTCCGAGACGCAATATTCACGGTTCAAAAGTAATGCTCTGTATTTGGTGGGATAATGTACTAAATCCGCATGAGACTGTCACGGCTGATCGTTATCGACACCAATTGTACAAGTTGAAGCATTGGACCAAAAACGACCACCAATTGCGAGTAAAGGACGGAAAGTGATTCTTCTTCGTGACAACGCTCGACCTTACGTTGCGTCGTCAGTGAAACAAACACTATTAGAGCTCGAATGGCAAGTCTTACCGCACCCCGCGTATTGCTCCATGCGATTATTATTTGTTCCGGTCGATGCAACACGCTTTAGAGGATACACACTTTGATAATTTGGAAAAAGTGCGAAAATTCGTCGACGAATGGATCAACTGAAAAGAAGAGTCATTTTATCGTCATCTCTTGCCAGAGAGATGGGAAAAAGTTATAGAAAAGGAAGGAAAATATTTTGATTAAGGTATTCATTCATTATCATATTTAAATACATGCGTTTTTGAGCAAAAACCCCTCAAAACTAAATCACACCCCTAATACTAAAAATTCTCGTCTAATAAATTGTACAAGAATATTGTTGACAATTGAGACGTAACGTGCAGGAAAATGAACAACGAACGAGAAACAGGCGCACCAAGCGTCACTTGAATCTCTAACGTTTGAACTTTGCCGTGTGTGCACTCGCATGCATCATTTGCGTGTGTCATTATATTCAACATAATTACGTGCTCGTCCGCGCCGGCGATCGCTCGGCATGGCTGAGCAACGCGCGTCAATTTGCGGAAACTCTTCGACGTCGGCGCGGAGAGACGTGCCGATGCCATTTGCGTCTCCGACATGAATGGACAAGGACGTAAGAATAAAACGCGTGACGTATTATTAACGTTTGCCGCTTACGCAATGTTCCGACAGGCAAATAAAAACGAGCGAGCCGAACCGGCCGACTCGTCGTCGTGGCGCGCACAGTTAAGCCATTTTACGTCGAGTTACAGTTTGCGCCTGTATTTATGAATCGCGGACAGTTACGTCGCAGTTTGCGTCCGTAATGAGAAATTACGTTCGCGCGATCGGGATCGCGTTCGCGATCCAATCTCGTTCCATTAAATTTACGGGGCAGCCGCGGAACTCGCCGCGGAACGAATAAAGATTCGCGCATTGACAACGTGCCTCGATCCGAGTTAAATTGTTTTCTCCTTGCCTCCCACTCCCCGTAATGTTTACTGATCGGCATTTTACGATCGCGTTTATTTTATACGGAGTGATCCGAAGTTAAAAAGTCAGGCCGCTCGTCTTTCCCGTCGCGGAATTATTAATCGATCTGAATTAAAATGGCGTATATATGCGGTATAAATAAAAATAGCCCGAAGGTATTTCGTATCGACAATTTTGCGTGATGGAAGTTTGTTATAATAAAAGCTGCTCGCAGCGTATCTTCAATCATCAACTAGATTAAACCGCGCCGCGGTGTACAAGTTGCGGATAATTTTATTACATGTGCATTTTCTTAAGTAAACAGTGGAGAGAGAAGACCCTGATCATCGGCATGAATAATAATCATCAGTGGGGGGATAATGACGCGACTTGCACTTACTCGCGCGTGTTTGTTATCTGCATGAAATGCGAAAATAATAGTAATCAGCCGTCATTACGCGATACAATCATGTCATCACACTGGCATAAACATATCTGATTTAACGTTCCCTCCCAATTAGTGCACGTTGCTCACCTAAGACGTCAAACCGCGCTCGCTGCTTTTCATCGTTCGGAATGATTTTCCGTTTTAGTAACGCTGCAGAATATTAACTTGTCGGTTCGTGGCGCGATTATTGCGCATCCGTTTCCTTTATCTCGTTGGAAACGTTTCCGATTCGCTTTGCCACTTGTCTGTCAGCAACGCCCGTTACATAACGGGAAAAGGAGTTGCCGCGTGCGTTTCTTTGACGGAAGAGCCGTTTTAGAAGGAGAAACGAGGGTGGCTGCACGCGGTGCCGAGCTCGACGCGGAAAGTCTTACGGAGCGGCCTCATTTCCTCTTCTCGTTCTACTTGGCAAAAAGCGCAGCAGATATCGCGTTACTAATTAGTAAACGTAATGACTGCGGGCAATGCTGACGCAACATCTCGCGCGATGCGTTACAAGCGCGATCTCGTTTACCGCTGTGGCCGACAGAGTTATTAAAAATTTTAATCGCGTTCGCTCGCGCATATAGATCTCGCTAGACGGCTACCGGCCCGTGAATACGCGAATCGACATCGATACTCAATCACATTGCGCCTGGCGGAACCCGGCTCATTGTGCATTCGCATATGGAGCGGCTCCGGCTCCGGCATCAGATGGCATCAGACAAATACGTAAAGAGAGAAAGAGAAGAGGGGCAGGGGGGCGACGTGTAAAATACGGAAAAAAACGAGCGCCAGCTTTTAGTGAGATAAATAAATAAGTTGCTTCCATTCGTAATCGCGCGCTGTATCGCTCTCGTGCACTCTCCGCCCGGTTTGATCTTTCATGCGCGAGAATTATTCAAACTTTTTGTAAGAGATTATTACAATTAAAGCCCCGCCCTCCTGCCCCCGCGATGAGATCCGTAACCATTTGCCGCGAATCCAGCAAATATGCAATAACGCGATTGTTACACGTTAATGCCAGCGACGGCTGAATTATCGCGGCGCCCGGGCTCCATAATTTTTTCAAAAGGTGGCAAACTCGAATCAGTGGCATCAATCGCACGCGGCTAATACCGGTACGCGGGTGGAAAATTGCGGGCGGGATTGCGAGCGATTGGAACCAAATTTGCCACGAAATCACGTTTCGCGTTAGCGCGGGAGTCGGGGATAAAAATCCGCGCGGAGGTTCCGCGTTCCGCCGTAAATCTCGACGCGCCATCGTTATCGCTCCCGACGCGATCGAGAGATCGCCGGGCATTGTCACGGCGAACCCGAACCGCCGAGAGCAGCGCGGCATCGGGCAGCGGTTTGCATAATCCGCCGCGGGTGGATGGATCGAGCCGGCGAAGCCACCCCCGCGGACGCGCTTCAATCAGCCGAGTGTCGCCTCACGAGACGACAACCGGAAGAGGCGGCGGACCACGAGTCAACGGAACGGGGGCGCCGACGAGGAACGGACGGAATGGGCCGCGGGGGGGTGGAAGGGGGACGAGTGCAGGTCGAATTTGTTTCCGAACAATTTTCAGTGTTCTGCCGTGCAAAGGGGTTGGTCGGCAGGAATAATGTATATCCGAGGTTTGGCTGGCTTGCCGGGCGAGCGGGGGCGCGCCGGTAGGGGCTGACGAACGGGCTGGTCCGGTGCGGTCGGGGGCGCGGAGGGGTGACGGCGATACTTTTTTCGGGTGTAATTTTTTATCAGCACCGGCAACCGAGCGCTTTGACCAATCCCTCAACCCTCTCCTCCCTCCCGCCCGGCCCCTATATGGCTCGGCTCTCGCCATCCCGTTCGCGTACCATCCACCCCCCTCGCCGCCGCCTCCTCCTCTGCCTCTTTCTCCTCGTCCCACCCAGGACACCCCACGGCGGCCACCCCCCGTGTTTCCCCCCTTCCCCCCTGCCGACCAATCTCGCCACCGTATCGGTGCTCAATCACATTTGCGATGCATTTTTTTCCTTCCTCTTTTTTCATAAAGCTGGATTATAATTGCATCGCGAGTTCGAGTTGCGGGATAGCCGGGCGAAAAAATGGAACATTGCCGGGTATGAGGGTGCACCCGCGCTCGACGGGGCCGCGCGGGAGGGAGCGAAAGGAAGGCGGGAGAGGGTGCGGCAGGGCGAACGATCGGTTTTGGCGGAGCGGGGGCCGGCGCGAGGGTGTGAGGGTGGGTGGCAAAGGGGGCGGACGGGGGGCATCGAGCAGGAGGAAAAAACCGATGAGGTTTCGAGGCCGCTTGATTGGTAGCCGAACGTACACCTACTCGCCATCAACGAATCCGACTGTCCGCGTCCTCATCTTCGCCCCTTGCCCTTCGTCGCACCCTATCCGCCTCGCGTGCCTCCCTTCCTCCTTCCTTCCGTCCCATCACGTCCGTACGGTCTCGTTCGGCGCAGCGCGGTGTCGCGTGGCGGGTATAACGAAATCTGGAACACGTCGTTAACTCGTTGGAAACGCATCCGCCGATGTTGCTCGTAAAACGGCGAGGACGAACCGGAAGTGCGACGGTGCACTCGCGCGGCTCGCTCTCTGTCAGCGGAGCGTCCTGGAGAACGCCTCTGGCGTTCCGTCACACTTTCATGATTGAAACTGTGGAGCTGGCTCTGACGAATGACAAGTTTTCCGAATGATATTAGGTTGTTCATTAAGTTCTGCGGTTTTTTTGCCCTAAATTAAAACATAAATCTATTGTACTTACACATTTATTCAATCTAGAATGTATTGTCCATCTTGATCGACCGCCTTCTGCCAACGTTCTGGAAGGGACCTAATGCCGCGTTTGTAGAAGTCGCGCGACTTCTGCGCGAAAAAGTCCTTCAAGTACGTTTGAATAGCGTCCACTGAATTAAAGCGCTACCCGTCGAGATTGTTTTCGAGTGACCGGAACAGATGGTAATCCGACGGCGCAAGGTCTGGGGAGTACGGTGGGTGCTGCATGACTTCCCAGCCAAAGCGCTTCAACTTCTTCTTGGTCACCGAAGCAGTGTGTGGTTTGGCGTTGTCGTGGTGGAAGACAACGCCCTTCCTGTTCGCCAATTCCGGCCGCCTCTCCGCCACTGCCTGCTTCAATTTTTCTAACTGAGCGCAATGCTTCTCGGCGTCGATGGTCCGACCGCGCGGAAGCAGCTCGAAGTACAGGACGTCTCGCCAATCCCACCACACGCTCAGCATCACTTTCTTCGGATGCAAATCCGCTTTGGCAACCGATTGTGACGACTCACCCGGACCGCACCATGACCGCTCGCGTCGAATGTTGTTACATACCACCCATTTTTCATCTCCCGTGACCACCCGTTTGAGAAAGGCCTCCAGCGAGTTCCATTTCAGCAGGGATTCACAGATCATGACGCGGTCCAAAATGTTCTTTTCGGTGAGCTCGTGAGGGACCCAAACATCTGCCTTTTTCGACATCCCAAGCCGTTTTAATCGCTGCGCAACCGTCGTATGGGCGATGTCGAAGCGCTCCGCGATCTCCCGCGTCGTCAGGTGTCTGCTTTGATTGCGGCGACGATTTGGTCGTCGTCAGTGGTGGATGGACGACCGGAGCGAGCAGCATCGGAGACGTTCACATCTCCGGAACGAAAGCGCGCAAACCAACGCTGACGAGTGTCAGCGCTTATGGCCGAGTCCCCGTACACGCGACGTATCTCACGTTGCGCGTCCGTCGCTTTTACTCCTTTGCGGAAGAAAAATAGCAAAATGTGCCGAAAATGCACCTTTTGATCCTCCAATTTCAATGAATAGCGCGTACACACAACACGTCAAAACGCAACAAAGACTCTGGCGAAACGTCAAGCGTCGTCTAACCCGTCACAGAGCACGCGGCAATCCGCGGTTCAGGCGATGCATGCTATCTTTTTCAATGGACAAACGCTATCTATCAAGAAAACCGCAGAACTTAATGAACAACCTAATACAAATTAAGAGTGTCGCTGCATCGCATTCCATGTGAGATGGGAGAAGGTGGCGAAGCGTCGAATGATCGAGAAATCGTTCGACATCGCCGCGGCGCGATTGCCGTGACAAGGTTCCGCGAGCAGCGACTGCAAGTCGCGAGGCGCACATGGCACGTTTCCCCGCGCGACGTCGACGATCGGCGGCGTGACACCGCTTAGATACCGCGGACATTTCATCCCCGTCCGTCCGGAGAGAGAAATCCGTGGGAGAACGCGATAAAACGGGCGAGATAGAGCGACGTCCTTTGGACGTGCAGCCCGTCGATAAATAGCGAATGCGATAAAATGCCGCGAATTTAAAATACGTCCAGGTTTTACAGCGGGGACCAAAGGACAAAGCCGCTCCCGTTGTTTCGACAATACCGCTCGTCGAGAGGGGGGTTGGCATGGGAGAACGAACAGGAACGTGCGACGGAGACAGACGGGAGCGGATCGGAACGAGAGGAAAAGAGAGAGCGGGTGGAGAAACGCGAAGCGCAAGGAAGGGTGCGAGCGAGACGGCCGGCCGACGGGGGTGGTCGGTGAGGGCTGATTCTTCGGCCGACACACGTTCGCGCACCAGCATCACGCGCCGGCGGGCGTCGCTGGTTTAAAAATGGGGGATTTTTTCACATTTATCAGTGCACGCTCAGATCTGGCTTCCGTATCAATGTCCGAACACACGCGAACACCCAGACAATCGCGCGAATTCACACGAATACATTGTCCCGATCGGATTGTATGGATTTTTTTCCGGGACACACACCACCCTCCCCCCCGCGCCGCGCGAACCCCTTCCTGCCCATCCACCCACCCCATCCACCCATTCCCGCGATCCCTCTCGTTCTCTCTTGCCCAGCGGGCCTCCTCTCGTTTACCGCCCTCATCCTCTTCCACCCTGGCCGCACCCGCCCCCTTTCAGCTATCCCGCCATCCACGCGACAACCGTAATTTTAAGCTGAAAGGACCGATTTTTGTGCATCTCGATGCTGTTTGCCGCGTCGTCGGCCTCACCGAGCCCCGCCGGCCCGCGTCGCGCCGCATCGTCGATCCTCGTCCCGCCGGCGATACCCCCTTTTATTGCGACGCGGCAAAGTCGACGCACGAACGCGCGATTGTTTTCGCCGAAGGGAACGCTCGCGGTGCAGTTTTGTGTGCTTGCCCGGCCGTCCCTTCACCGAGCCCCTCATTGTCGCCGGCCGATAATAATTATCGCCGGAAACAAACGCGATGCCGATGCCGCGAACCACGCAAGAAAAGATTCACTCCCGCCGACCCGCGATATATTTGCGCGTGCATTATTCTCTCTCTCTCTCTCTCTTTTTCTCCCCTATGCACTCCTCTCCGCGAGCGCGAGAGGCCACGAGTGCGCTTTCACGACGGTCGATCCTCGCGACGGTCCTCGCGATATTCACGGAACAAAGTCCGCCGTCTGCGGAATCAAAAGGCACTTGGATGAATGGAAGACGATCAGTCGTGTCTGCTCGCGTATGCCCCGATAAATAAATAGGGATCCACCATTATCTAGAGGACCAGCCCTCGACGCCGAGCCCCTACCACCGAACGGGTCAATGGAATTCATAACGTTTGCGCGGATAAAAAAGCTGGCTGGCCCGCACAGGAGGGTGGGGCCACATCGGAACATTACTCATACCTCGGCGTTCGCGCAATTTTTAGCTCTGAAATAAATCATCATTATTGCGGCCGGAGGGATGCGCATTATGGGGGCCGCGGGGGTAGATTATCGTAGGTGGAGGCTCCTACCTCCCCCCCCCTCGCCTCCCGCGGCCGATAATACCCTTTCAGGGCTGAAAACGGATGACGGGTAGTAGTCGAAAACTTCTCGTTTTATCTTCGATCATTTGTATAGCTCGAGATACATAAATAATTGTGGAACCGCAGCCGATCGGATCGCAGTTGGCTGTCTTTAAAATACTGTCGTACCGTTAAGTCCGCAATACCGTTGTCGGGGTTGCGACTTTTCGCCAGACGCGCTTACGAAAGTATTGGGTCATTAAGTATGAAACTTTACAAATAGAACATAAACTTTTGCATTTTTTGGCACATGGACATGATTTATTTTCAATCGAAGTATGCGCCCATGTTATCTACACACTTCTGCCATTTTAGTGGTAGTTGGCCTATGCCTCTACTATAGAAGCCAGGAGTACGGGAATCGATGAGGTCGCGGAAGGCTGATTCGACTGCCTGTTGAGAATTGAAGAATTTTCCCACCAAGAAGCTGTCCAAATTCCGGAAGAAGTGATAGTCGGTAGGTGATAGATCTGGTGAATATGGTGGATGACGGAGAGTTTCCAATTCCAACTCCTGTAGCTTTGCCACGGTCAGTCGTGCAGTGTGCGGTCGAGCATTATCATGCAACAGGATTGGCATTGACCGATTGACCAATTTCGGTTGTTTAATAGCAAGTTGTTGCATCATTTCGTCCAGTTGCTTGCAATATACTTCAGCCGTTATCGATGTACCAGGTTTCATAAAGTTGTAGTAGATAACACCTGACCTGGACCACCAAACAGTCACCATAAGCTTCTTCTGTGTAATGTTGGGTTTCGCGTGATGTCTCGGTGGTTCATCAGCGTTCAGCCACTGATGTGAGCGTTTACGATTGTCGTAGAGTATCCACTTTTCATCGCAGGTCACAATTCGATTAAAAAAAGATTCATTTTTGTGACGGGAAAGCAAAGAAAGGGAAGCCTCTAGACGTTGCGCCTGCTGCGCATCGGTCAATTCGTGCGGGACCCATTTGTCCAACTTCTTTATCTTACCAATTGCAGCTAAATGAACCAATATGATGGGTATGGAAACATTGAATATCGATGCCAATTCACGTGTACTTTGAGATGGATCGGACTCTACTACGGCTCTCAAGTGATCATTATCCACCTTCGTCTTTGGTCTTCCACGTGGCTCATTAGCGAGGCTGAAATCTCCATCTCTGAAGTTTTTGAACCAATCGCCCACCGTTGCTTTAGTAGTTGAACCTTCACCAAATACAGCGTTGATATTACGAGCTGTCTCCGACCCTGTGGTTCCACGGCGGAACTCATATTCATATTGGGTCATTAAGTATGAAACTTTACAAATAGAACATAAACTTTTGCATTTTTTGGCACATGGACATGATTTATTTTCAATCGAAGTATGCGCCCATGTTATCTACACACTTCTGCCATTTTAGTGGTAGTTGGCCTATGCCTCTACTATAGAAGCCAGGAGTACGGGAATCGATGAAGTCGCGGAAGGCTGTTTCGACTGCCTGTTGAGAATTGAAGAATTTTCCCACCAAGAAGCTGTCCAAATTTCGGAAGAAGTGATAGTCGGTAGGTGATAGATCTGGTGAATATGGTGGATGACGGAGAGTTTCCAATTCTAACTCCCGTAGCTTTGCCACGGTCAGTCGTGCAGTGTGCGGTCGAGCATTATCATGCAACAGGATTGGCATTGACCGATTGACCAATTTCGGTTGTTTAATAGCAAGTTGTTGCATCATTTCGTCCAGTTGCTTGCAATATACTTCAGCCGTTATCGATGTACCAGGTTTCATAAAGTTGTAGTAGATAACACCTGACCTGGACCACCAAACAGTCACCATAAGCTTCTTCTGTGTAATGTTGGGTTTCGCGTGATGTCTCGGTGGTTCATCAACCACTGATGTGAGCGTTTACGATTGTCGTAGAGTATCCACTTTTCATCGCAGGTGACAATTCGATTAAAAAAAGATTCATTTTTGTGACGGGAAAGCAAAGAAAGGGAAGCCTCTAGACGTTGCGCCTGCTGCGCATCGGTCAATTCGTGCGGGACCCATTTGTCCAACTTCTTTATCTTACCAATTGCAGCTAAATGAACCAATATGGTGGGTATGGAAACATTGAATATCGATGCCAATTCACGTGTACTTTGAGATGGATCGGACTTTACTACGGCTCTCAAGTGATCATTATCCACCTTCGTCTTTGGTCTTCCACGTGGCTCATTAGCGAGGCTGAAATCTCCATCTCTGAAGTTTTTGAACCAATCGCCCACCGTTGCTTTAGTAGTTGAACCTTCACCAAATACAGCGTTGATATTACGAGCTGTCTCCGACCCTGTGGTTCCACGGCGGAACTCATATTCATATTGGGTCATTAAGTATGAAACTTTACAAATAGAACATAAACTTTTGCATTTTTTGGCACATGGACATGATTTATTTTCAATCGAAGTATGCGCCCATGTTATCTACATACTTCTGCCATTTTAGTGGTAGTTGGCCTATGCCTCTACTATAGAAGCCAGGAGTACGGGAATCGATGAAGTCGCGGAAGGCTGTTTCGACTGCCTGTTGAGAATTGAACAATTTCCCCACCAACAAGTTGTCCAAATTCCGGAAGAAGTGATAGTCGGTAGGTGATAGATCTGGTGAATATGGTGGATGACGGAGAGTTTCCAATTCCAACTCCTGTAGCTTTGCCACGGTCAGTCGTGCAGTGTGCGGTCGAGCATTATCATGCAACAGGATTGGCATTGACCGATTGACCAATTTCGGTTGTTTAATAGCAAGTTGTTGCATCATTTCGTCCAGTTGCTTGCAATATACTTCAGCCGTTATCGATGTACCAGGTTTCATAAAGTTGTAGTAGATAACACCTGACCTGGACCACCAAACAGTCACCATAAGCTTCTTCTGTGTAATGTTGGGTTTCGCGTGATGTCTCGGTGGTTCATCAGCGTTCAGCCACTGATGTGAGCGTTTACGATTGTCGTAGAGTATCCACTTTTCATCGCAGGTCACAATTCGATTAAAAAAAGATTCATTTTTGTGACGGGAAAGCAAAGAAAGGGAAGCCTCTAGACGTTGCGCCTGCTGCGCATCGGTCAATTCGTGCGGGACCCATTTGTCCAACTTCTTTATCTTACCAATTGCAGCTAAATGAACCAATATGGTGGGTATGGAAACATTGAATATCGATGCCAATTCACGTGTACTTTGAGATGGATCGGACTCTACTACGGCTCTCAAGTGATCATTATCCACCTTCGTCTTTGGTCTTCCACGTGGCTCATTAGCGAGGCTGAAATCTCATCTCTGAAGTTTTTGAACCAATCGCCCACCGTTGCTTTAGTAGTTGAACCTTCACCAAATACAGCGTTGATATTACGAGCTGTCTCCGACACCGTGGTTCCACGGCGGAACTCATATTCATAAATCCCACGAATTTTGGACTTTTCCATAGTTCTATAAAAAAGAATCGACCAATAAAACCAATGAAGATATTTGAACAAATAAATATGACATTTGAAGAGCGAACATACATCTATCACACTAACCTAACCTGATAGTGACGTCTGGCGCCAAATTTGAGATAACAAATTTGAGATAACAAATGTTAAAGATGGCGCTTTTACATTTGTAAAGTTTCATACTTAATGACCCAATATTCACTCCACTGTTTTTTCGCTGGGGAAAAAAGGGCGCGACCGCAGGCGAGAATTTCTAAATCCGAAATAACGATCTGCCGGGGTCGTTGCCGCGCGATAGCCGATGATTAACGTTAACGATTAAGAATTAGATAATTAATTACAGCCGGACATGATGTAGCAATGCCGCAACGATATCATCGGGGCATATATTTGGGTGCAGGTCGGGACATACCGGCGGGGTGCGAGCGTTGAGTTGATGTTTGCCAGCTGATTGATGATGTAACATCATCCTGGTGGCCCTCCCACCGATTTCCGCCCCGTCGTCCCGCGCTCCCGTGTCCCACCTCTCTCTGTCTCTCTCATGCCCTTTCCCTGCCTCTCTCGCTCCTTCCCTCGCAGTTCCCGTTTCTATCCGTCGTAACTAAACATAGCGATCAAGCAACGATAAATAAATTTCGATATTCCTAACGGCAAATTAATTAATTGTTTTATCGATCGTAACGCGCAATTCGGAGGGGGTTCGTTTACGGCGATAATAAGGGCCATGGCCAATTGCGATACCGCTATGCTAATCGGATTAAAGCGTTAAAAAAGAAACGTGCGGCTCGGACTCGGGACACTTTGTTATGCAAGATGTAATCGATAACGCGTGTATAAATATCCGTCTAGTTGTAAATATGACAGCGCTGCTGATGGGAAACGAGCGGGGATCAGAAATGCCTGAAAAATACAGAAATACCGCAGCACCCTTGCATTTATCGCGCGAGACCGTTGAAACGCAATTACCCCGTTTAATCGACGTAAGACTGACGTAAGACAGATTGAGGCTATTTATTTTCACAAATGTCGCGAATTTCCTCGATCTTTTTTCGGGCGCGTGGCGAGTGCGCGACGCTTATAGATACGTATATTTGGACGCTATTTAATTTATTATAGTTTAGAATGGAGATATCGCAAAAGTTTTGCATCAAACAAAATAGCAACTGCGGAAAACATGGAACACTGGCAGCAAGTTTTAATATAGCCGCAGTCAGGAAAAAAGATCTTTTTATTCCTCTCTTTTTCGATCGCCGCGCTCCACTCGTACACAATCGGAGGGATTAATATAAATCGAAAGAGACGTAAGCTGCCGACGTCGAGGCAAAGAGTGGGTTAAGGTTGCCCGGCTCATTAGCGAAGTTAAGCGAATCCGAGTCGCTGACGCCCCGCCGAGGAACTTCGGCGCTGGCAATCATCGGTAATTGTGACGATCGATCTTGATCGAAATGCTCATTTCCTGTTTGCCGGGCGCTACGAGTCGCAACAGTGGCACGGGGTGCGGGAGGACGGTGGGTGGCTCGTGGAAGGCGTGGAGAGAGGGTGGGCGGAGGAGGGAAGGGGTCGAAGGCTGCCTAGCCGGCGCATCATTAACGTGATTAATGTTGAAATAAATCAGGAGCTTCGAAACGGTAGTCGATAAATCCAATAATTGCGGTATAATCATAAGTAAACAGGCGACGTCTATCGCGTTATCGCGTTAACGTATCATCGGCAACGATCCCGTGGTGCACGATGTAAAGCGGAGCGCACCGCGCTCGGCCTGTGCACAATTTTTGCCTCAAGTATCTCTCTGTCTTTTTCTGCGGCGGAGAGAGCAATTTGCAAACATCCCCTCATTAAACAGAAATATTCTTACTTGCTTCGTAACTAGATACGCATACGTTGCGCGTATCTTGAAAACTCGCGGATTTTAAAAACGCGAATAAAGTTCGAAAGGCGCGCCTTTCCGAAGAATGTTAATACCCTTTTGCGCCGATATACAGGGTGTCCCGGGTTTCAACCGACAAACTGCGGGAGCATATTCTACTAGTGGAAATAAGAAAAAATTCTTATATCGAGTTTGCTTAGAAATGCGTTATTACAAAGTTATGAACCAATATTGAAAAGAAATATGAGATAAGTAACAACGGATTTTTTCGCAAAAATAAAAATTATGTACGCAATGATTTAGTGACGCATTTCAAAATGTTGTCCTTGCACGTCGATACAAGCTAGACATCGACGTAGTACAGAATTTGTTACGGTACGACATTCCTGAAAATTTTGTTGCATCTCAGTAACTGAATTAGTAATTCGTTGCTTTAATCTTCAAGCGAGATTACTTCTGTACTGTGAACTTTATTTTTTAAAGTTGCCCATAAATAAAAATCAAGAGGCGTTAAATCGGGCGATCTTGGAGGCCAGAAAACCGGTCCTCCTCGACCAATCCACCTATGAGCGTAATGTTCGTCTAACCAGCTTCTAACTTGTCTAGCATAGTGCGATGGACAACCGTCTAACTGTATCCAGCTGTTTTGGCGAAACTGCAGTGGCACATTTTCCATCAAAATTGGTAAATCGTTTGACAGGAATCTTCGAAAAGATTCTCCGTTCAATCGGTCAGGTAAAAAGAACGGACCAATAAGCCGGTCATGAAGCATACCCGTCGAAACATTACATCGAAATTCGTGTTGAAAGTTTCTTCGTCTGGTAGTACGTGGATTATTATGAGCCCATACATGGCTATTATGAGAATTGAATATGCTTCGTCTTGTACAGGTCGCTTCATCTGTCCATAATATCATTGATGAGAAAAGATTGTCCCTTTCTATTGCATTGACATACCAGTTACAAAATTCGACTCGTTTCTGATGATCGATTGGAAGTCATTCTTGTACAGGTGTGTAACGATATGCGAATCTGTCATCAGCACGCAATGTTCTCCAAATAGTGTTTCGCGATATCTGCAGTTGAGCTGAAGCACGTCGAACACTTTGTGTAGGAGTACTATCAAAAAGATTTAAGATTCTTTCCGAGCGTCGTCGGTGCTTAGAGCTGAACGAACATCATCATGTTCATTCATAGGTCGAAATGAACCCAAATTACGTAATTGCAAATGGGTATTACTAAACACAGAACTATCTGGTACTCTCCTGTTAGGAAATCTACGTTGACACTCTCGTACGGCAGCTCGTGCATTTCCGTCACAGAATCCGTACACGAAATGAACATCGGTGTATTCCTCATTTGAAAACACTCTTGGCATTCTGATAGTAATTGCTAGTTGACACGACGATTGAAATCTAACGGCCACTGTTGCGAAAGTAACAATCATACTGAATCGTTTCGACATAGTGAACATCTTCGACCTTCGAAATTCTGCACTATGTTCCGTTGCTACTTATCTCATATTTCTTTTCAATATTGGTTTATAACTTTGTAATAAAGCGTTTCTAAGCAAACTCGATATAAGAATTTTTTCTTATTTCCACTAGTAGGATATGCTCCCGCAGTTTGTCGGTTAAAACCCGGGACACCCTGTATATCAAAATATAATACTAGGGGTGTGATTTAGTTTTGAGGGTTGTTTTTGCTCAAAAACGCATGTATTTAAATATGATAATGAATGAATACCTTAATCAAAATATTTTCCTTCGTTTTCTATAACTTTTTCCCATCTTTCTGGCAAGAGATGACGATAAAATGACTCTTCTTTTCAGTTGATCCATTCGTCGACGAATTTTTGCACTTCTTCGAAATTATGAAAGTGTGTATCCTCTAAAGCGTGTTGCATCTCAGTAACTGAATTAGTAATTCGTTGCTTTAATCTTCAAGCGAGATTACTTCTGTACTGTGAACTTTATTTTTTAAAGTTGCCCATAAATAAAAATCAAGAGGCGTTAAATCGGGCGATCTTGGAGGCCAGAAAACCGGTCCTCCTCGACCAATCCACCTATGAGCGTAATGTTCGTCTAACCAGCTTCTAACTTGTCTAGCATAGTGCGATGGACAACCGTCTAACTGTACCCAGCTGTTTTGGCGAAACTGCAGTGGCACATTTTCCATCAAAATTGGTAAATCGTTTGACAGGAATCTTCGAAAAGATTCTCCGTTCAATCGGTCAGGTAAAAAGAACGGACCAATAAGCCGGTCATGAAGCATACCCGTCGAAACATTACATCGAAATTCGTGTTGAAAGTTTCTTCGTCTGGTAGTACGTGGATTATTATGAGCCCATACATGGCTATTATGAGAATTGAATATGCCTCGTCTTGTACAGGTCGCTTCATCTGTCCATAATATCATTGATGAGAAAAGATTGTCCCTTTCTATTGCATTGACATACCAGTTACAAAATTCGACTCGTTTCTGATGATCGATTGGAAGTCATTCTTGTACAGGTGTGTAACGATATGCGAATCTGTCATCAGCACGCAATGTTCTCCAAATAGTGTTTCGCGATATCTGCAGTTGAGCTGAAGCACGTCGAACACTTTGTGTAGGAGTACTATCAAAAAGATTTAAGATTCTTTCCGAGCGTCGTCGGTGCTTAGAGCTGAACGAACATCATCATGTTCATTCATAGGTCGAAATGAACCCAAATTACGTAATTGCAAATGGGTATTACTAAACACAGAACTATCTGGTACTCTCCTGTTAGGAAATCTACGTTGACACTCTCGTACGGCAGCTCGTGCATTTCCGTCACAGAATCCGTACACGAAATGAACATCGGTGTATTCCTCGTTTGAAAACACTTTTGGCATTCTGATAGTAATTGCTAGTTGACACGACGATTGAAATCTAACGGCCACTGTTGCGAAAGTAACAATCATACTGAATCGTTTCGACATAGTGAACATCTTCGACCTTCGAAATTCTGCACTATGTTCCGTTGCTACTTATCTCATATTTCTTTTCAATATTGGTTTATAACTTTGTAATAAAGCATTTCTAAGCAAACTCGATATAAGAATTTTTTCTTATTTCCACTAGTAGGATATGCTCCCGCAGTTTGTCGGTTAAAACCCGGGACACCCTGTATAATTCCGCTTGAATGTGCGTGCATTTCAGAATCCTGGCGGATTGGTTCCTAGTAACAATCGGCGGAATTTTTCAGGGACGTAGCTCTCGCGTGAAATTAAAAAGAGTACAGTTCGAAATTGGGTGGACGGATCGCGATCGGTAACTGAACGATGGGTCGTGGCCGAACAAAGGAACGGAGGCTGTTGCTTCCCCGTATAGATTCGTCACCAAGGGATGAAGATCTATCAAAATACGATTTTTAATTATGATTGAATTATAAAAACCGATCTCGCGCGTATTTGTTTACGGCGGACCCGATTCGGCTGGCCATGCCGAATCGAAGGGGGATGCACGTTTCAATGCGTCTTCCGTTATTAGGATCAACGAAACTGGATTAACCGAGACCTCGAACGTACCGGCCGATCGATTCGGCCAAAAATCGCAGTGTTGGCGAGTTCATCGTGACGCGGCGGTACCAATCAAGAAGAATAAATAAATTTTCTTTTTCTGGATGCGGGAGCAGCGTGTTAAAAATTGCAGCGGTGTCCTATGTTTTCCGCAGCTGCCATTTTGTTTAATATGAAGCCTTCGCGATATCTCTCCTTAAATGACAAGCATTGAATTAATGGAGACATCCGTCCGAAAATATGTATCTAAATGTGGCCACGTTTCCGCCACGTGCCACGAAAAAAACGCTCTAGGAAATTTGAGACACTTATGAAAATATACAGCTTCAATCTGTCTTATGTCAGTCCTATGTCGCTTAAGCGAGGTAATCGTACTTCAACGGTTCCGTGCGATAAATGCAATAAAGTACCGCGTTATTCCTGCATTTACGGCAAAGCGAACTCTTTTCAAAACGGAATTAAAACATGTGTACAGAGCAAACAGACAGTTCCTCGCGCACGATTCAACATCCCCGAATCGAGATTCAGGTAAGCTGGAACGTAAACTTGATTTTTGTACTATCGCTCGTTCGTTGCCATATCGATTTTAGAGAACGTTAGACACGAGGTCACCAGAGGGGTCATTACGAGGCGACACGACGACGTCGCTCGTACTGCGCGGGTAACGTGCGAGCGGAAGAGCGTGAAAAGAAGGAAAAAAAGGGCGAACGCAGCATCGCGACACGCGGAAGAGACGCCGCAACCGATCGCGAAGATCCTTCTTGAATCGGCGAATCGGTGGCGCGCGCAGGCCCAATCGCATGCACAAGTAGAAAATTCATCGGAGGTGACTGCGCGGCCGGGATATCCATAATTAGCGCCTGTCCGGCGAGCACAGCAGCACAGATATCCGATGTCCGCACCGGTTTATCCGCTATCCAATGCGGCGTCCACGCGTGGGATTAATAACTCTCAAGAGACGCGTAAGAAAATCAATTCGCCCGTGAGAATGGCGCCGTGAGCACGTGTTAACATCGGTGGGCGGTCGGGGATCCAGTCTGGATCGGTCGATCGATACGCCTGCCACCCTTACCTTTGGCCTCGGACGGGGGAGCGCGTCGGGCGTGTAGGCGCGCGCCCCGCTGCAGCGGCGTCGCATCCCTTATGTGCCGGCAGCGAGGCTGCCACACCACGTTGCATTTAACGCGACCCAGTGGATCGATGTGTGACACACGGACGCCCGGTGATAGATAATAAGCGTGGAATCGCGTACCGCCGCGCGCGATCCGTAGCGAGAGGCAGAGAGAAAAAGAGAGGAAGAACGAGAGAGAGAGTGCAAGGAAGAAAGAGAGAGAAAAACCCTTGTCCGTCTCCGGTGGACAGTGGCTCGCGTTACGCGCGATGAAGTAGCCACCGAAGTCTCATCGAAACTGGGATTCTTTTTACCAGCGCACGACAATCAGATCAATTCAAACTCCAAGAGTAATTTCGGATTTGCGTTTCGTGTTTTATTTAAATCTGATTCTGCATTATTACCGTCCCGCTGTGGGCTCCTGAATTTTCGATATCGCGGGCGATTAAAGTCGCAAATGAGATCACGAGCAGCAAACGAGGACGAATCGCGTGAAAACGAGAGCCGCTTAATATAGCTCGTTCGAAATGTAACGGACTCCAGATATACGTACATCGATGGAAAAGCTTGCTACGGCGCACCTTAAGCGCGGGCTCTAATCTCGCGGCCGTTTAATACTTCTCCCGATCTATCCACGCGCGAGGCAATTTATTAGGGGTGTGATTTAGTTTTGAGGGTTTTTTGCTCAAAAACGCATGTATTTAAATATGATAATGAATGAATACCTTCATCAAAATATTTTCCTTCCTTTTCTATAACTTTTTCCCATCTTTCTAGCAAGAGATGACGATAAAATAACTCTTCTTTTCAGTTGATCCATTCGTCGACGAATTTTCGCACTTTTTCCAAATTATCAAAGTGTGTATCCTCTAAAGCGTGTTGCATCCACCGGAACAAATAATAATCGCATGGAGAATACGCGGGGTGCGGTAAGACTTGCCATTCGAGCTCTAATAGCCTTTGTTTCACTGACAACGCAACGCGAGGTCGAGCGTTGTCACGAAGAAGAATCACTTTCCGTCGTTTACTCGCAATTGGTGGTCGTTTTTCGTCCAATGCTTGCTTCAACTTGTACAATTGGTGTCGATAACGATCAGCCGTGACAGTCTCATGCGGATTTAGTACATTATCCCACCAAATACAGAGCATTACTTTTGAACCGTGAATATTGCGTCTCGGAGTGGATGTTGATGGTTCGCCTGGATCCACCCATGATTTTCCGCGTTTCGGATTATCAAAATAGATCCACTTTTCATCCCCAGTAACAATCCGAGACAAAAGACTCTTCTTTTTTTGCCTGGCGATCAACGAAATGCAAATGTTCAAATGGCACCTTCCGATAATTGATGTCGAACCCATTTCCCTTCTTTCTGAATTTTTCCCATTTCATGTAAATGTTTGGCAACTGTTGTACGATCAACATTTAATGCTCTGGCAAGAGATAGATTCCACCACGATAAAATGACTCTTCTTTTCAGTTGATCCATTCGTCGACGAATTTTCGCACTTCTTCGAAGTTATGAAAGTGTGTATCCTCTAAAGCGTGTTGCATCGACTGGAACAAATAATAATCGCATGGAGCAATACGCGGGGTGCGGTAAGACTTGCCATTCGAGCTCTAATAGTGTTTGTTTCACTGACAACGCAACGCGAGGTCGAGCGTTGTCACGAAGAAGAATCACTTTCCGTCGTTTACTCGCAAGTGGCGGTCGTTTTTGGTCCAATGCTTGCTTCAACTTGTACAATTGGTGTCGATAACGATCAGCCGTGACAGTCTCGTGCGGATTTGACAGCTCATGGTACACTATCCCACCAAATACAGAGCATTACTTTTGAACCGTGAATATTGCGTCTCGGAGTGGATGTTGATGGTTCGCCTGGATCCACCCATGATTTTCTGCGTTTCGGATTATCAAAATAGATCCACTTTTCATCCCCAGTAACAATCCGAGACAAAAGACTCTTCTTTTTTTGCCTGGCGATCAACGAAATGCAAATGTTCAAATGGCACTTTCCGATAATTGATGTCGAACCATTTCCCTTCTTTCTGAATTTTCCCCATTTCATGTAAATGTTTGGTAACTGTCGTACGATCAACATTTAATGTTCTAGCAAGAGATGAATTCCACCACGATAAAATGACTCTTCCTTTCAATTGATCCATTCGTCGACGAATTTTCGCACTTCTTCGAAATTATGAAAGTGTGTATCCTCTAAAGCGTGTTGCATCGACTGGAACAAATAATAATCGCATGGAGCAATACGCGGGGTGCGGTAAGACTTGCCATTCGAGCTCTAATAGCGTTTCTTTCACTGACAACGCAACGTGAGGTCGAGCGTTGTCACGAAGAAGAATCACTTTCCGTCGTTTACTCGCAAGTGGCGGTCGTTTTTGGTCCAATGCTTGCTTCAACTTGTACAATTGGTGTCGATAACGATCAGCCGTGACAGTCTCGTGCGGATTTGACAGCTCATGGTACACTATCCCACCAAATACAGAGCATTACTTTTGAACCGTGAATATTGCGTCTCGGAGTGGATGTTGATGGTTCGCCTGGATCCACCCATGATTTTCCGCGTTTCGGATCATCAAAATAGATCCACTTTTCATCCCCAGTAACAATCCGAGACAAAAGACTCTTCTTTTTTTGCCTGGCGATCAACGAAATGCAAATGTTCAAATGGCACCTTCCGATAATTGATGTCGAACCCATTTCCCTTCTTTCTGAATTTTTCCCATTTCATGTAAATGTTTGGCAACTGTTGTACGATCAACATTTAATGCTCTGGCAAGAGATAGATTCCACCACGATAAAATGACTCTTCTTTTCAGTTGATCCATTCGTCGACGAATTTTCGCACTTCTTCGAAGTTATGAAAGTGTGTATCCTCTAAAGCGTGTTGCATCCACCGGAACAAATAATAATCGCATGGAGCAATACGCGGGGTGCGGTAAGACTTGCCATTCGAGCTCTAATAGTGTTTGTTTCACTGACAACGCAACGCGAGGTCGAGCGTTGTCACGAAGAAGAATCACTTTCCGTCGTTTACTCGCAAGTGGCGGTCGTTTTTGGTCCAATGCTTGCTTCAACTTGTACAATTGGTGTCGATAACGATCAGCCGTGACAGTCTCGTGCGGATTTGACAGCTCATGGTACACTATCCCACCAAATACAGAGCATTACTTTTGAACCGTGAATATTGCGTCTCGGAGTGGATGTTGATGGTTCGCCTGGATCCACCCATGATTTTCCGCGTTTCGGATCATCAAAATAGATCCACTTTTCATCCCCAGTAACAATCCGAGACAAAAGACTCTTCTTTTTTTGCCTGGCGATCAACGAAATGCAAATGTTCAAATGGCACCTTCCGATAATTGATGTCGAACCCATTTCCCTTCTTTCTGAATTTTTCCCATTTCATGTAAATGTTTGGCAACTATTGTACGATCAACATTTAATGCTCTGGCAAGAGATGGATTCCACGACGATAAAATGACTCTTCTTTTCAGTTGATCCATTCGTCGACGAATTTTCGCACTTCTTCCAAATTATCAAAGTGTGTATCCTCTAAAGCGTGTTGCATCCACCGGAACAAATAATAATCCCATGGAGCAATACGCGGGGTGCGGTAAGACTTCCCATTCGAGCTCTAATAGCGTTTCTTTCACTGACAACGCAACGTGAGGTCGAGCGTTGTCACGAAGAAGAATCACTTTCCGTCGTTTACTCGCAAGTGGCGGTCGTTTTTCGTCCAATGCTTGCTTCAACTTGTACAATTGGTGTCGATAACGATCAGCCGTGACAGTCTCATGCGGATTTAGTACATTATCCCACCAAATACAGAGCATTACTTTTGAACCGTGAATATTGCGTCTCGGAGTGGATGTTGATGGTTCGCCTGGATCCACCCATGATTTTCCGCGTTTCGGATTATCAAAATAGATCCACTTTTCATCCCCAGTAACAATCCGAGACAAAAGACTCTTCTTTTTTTGCCTGGCGATCAACGAAATGCAAATGTTCAAATGGCACCTTCCGATAATTGATGTCGAACCCATTTCCCTTCTTTCTGAATTTTTCCCATTTCATGTAAATGTTTGGCAACTGTTGTACGATCAACATTTAATGCTCTGGCAAGAGATGGATTCCACCACGATAAAATGACTCTTCTTTTCAGTTGATCCATTCGTCGACGAATTTTCGCACTTCTTCGAAGTTATGAAAGTGTGTATCCTCTAAAGCGTGTTGCATCGACCGGAACAAATAATAATCGCATGGAGCAATGTCCGGAGAAGACTTGCCATTCGAGCTCTAATAGCGTTTCTTTCTCTGACAACGCAACGCGAGGTCGAGCGTTGTCACGAAGAAGAATCACTTTCCGTCGTTTACTCGCAATTGGTGGTCGTTTTTCGTCCAATGCTTGCTTCAACTTGTACAATTGGTGTCGATAACGATCAGCCGTGACAGTCTCGTGCGGATTTGACAGCTCATGGTACACTATCCCACCAAATACAGAGCATTACTTTTGAACCGTGAATATTGCGTCTCGGAGTGGATGTTGATGGTTCGCCTGGATCCACCCATGATTTTCCGCGTTTCGGATCATCAAAATAGATCCACTTTTCATCCCCAGTAACAATCCGAGACAAAAGACTCTTCTTTTTTTGCCTGGCGATCAACGAAATGCAAATGTTCAAATGGCACTTTCCGATAATTGATGTCGAACCCATTTCCCTTCTTTCTGAATTTTTCCCATTTCATGCAAATGTTTGGCAACTGTCGTACGATCAACATTTAATGCTCTGGCAAGTTCTGAAGTGGATCGTGTTGGATTTTCGTCCGATAATGCTTGCAAATCTGCATTTTCAAGCTTTCTTGGTTGCCCCGAGCGTTCTCTGTCCTTCACACGTCTTAATTGATGGGGCAGAATCACCATAAGTTTCCACAAGAATTCTATAACCGTCAGCCGCAGTTTTCTTTTGATTAAAAAACAAAAGCAACGCATGTCGAAAATGCTGTTTCGGAAGTTGCATTTTTACGATGATATAAACACGACTGTTATTGCATCTATTGCTATAATGCTACTAAATGTGATGGAGAATGTCAACACTGTAAGAAACAACAGTTATGGGAAACAGCTATTGGAACAAACTGGCACTACAGCCATCTGTTGCAAAACCCTCAAAACTAAATCACACTCCTAATAACCGCCGAGAATACCCGACAAGCACGCGTTAACACCGCCATCGAGGTCCCTATCTTGTAAGGACGAAGATCTCGCCTCTGAGCGGATCGATCGAGCTTTCCGCCTTTTCCTCGGCGCACAATAGCCGGTCCCATGTACACCCATAGGCGCGCCTCCGTACATGTCTCGCGTGGTGCGACACAACGACCGTGCTACCAACGCACTCGCTCGTCCGCTCGTACGAGACGCGAGCGCACGCGAGCGCGTTCACACACGGATACACAGGAACGCACGGCACAGGCATACGCATACGCGCGCACACACAATGTTAAATTTAACACCAGTCGGCGGCTCACCGAGAAACCGTGTCGCCGGGTAACGCACGAGCTTTAACACGCGCTGCGGACAATCGCCGCGCGATAGATACATAATAAGCGTGGTGTTGTATACGGGCGTCTAAGGCCGCCGAGGGCTAATGAAGCCCGGGCTAGTTAGGCGCGATGTTAATTAAATGATATGATCATTAGTCATTATAGCGTCATTGTGTTGCGGCCCGGGCGACTTGCGGCCGGGCCTGTGTGTGTGTGCGGCCGCGTCGCGCTGCGTCCACTCTTGGGACGACCAGCAATACGACCCGTGTGGAACGTGTACCGGACGTATGAGCATGCCACGCCGCCACCGAGGCATTTCTATGTGACCACGCTCTCTCTCACTCGTCTATTCGCACCCCCTGGCACCCTCTTCCACCCTGGCGGTTCTCCAACGTTTCGCGTGCGTGTCGGTGGTCCCATCCATCGCGCGGATCTGTCGCCGGGAAGTGTTCCGTTTCACACCGAGGAAAATTGCGACTCTAGCCGGGGGAAAGCCGATGAAGAATTCTGGAGCAGAGGGTTGGACACGAAATGATCGTGGAGGACCGGACGAGTCTGATATCTCGGATGTTCATCGTCGGATACAGCGGCGTAAATTGATTGACGACCCTTTATCGGTGACTTTTGTCCGTCTCCCCCCGTGAGATGACGCGATTCAATGAACAGTCGCACATAATTCATTGGCGTGGCCTCGCCAACTATCTTTCTTTCTCTCTTTTAAATTAAATTTTTTTTTTAATTTATTCAAAGAACGGGAAATTATCCTCTAGTGTCACAAAAGATCATAAGCAGGATAACAATGAACGTAAATAATCAAATAATCCAAATCGCAAACTCCAGAACCGAAAAGTTCAAAATCGAGTGAAAGCAGGATAAAGAAAAAGGAGGCATTATGCCAACCAAATATCCCGATTAAAGTCGTTAAAAGACAATAAATTCCATTGCACACAAAGAATAAAGATACAGCCTAACAAAATTACTTAAACGCATGTAACTTAAACTTAATAAACGCATATAGCAAGTAAAAAAGTCCAAGAACGCAATACAACATTAAGGGGGAGCCTGCTTTAGAACGCTGAAAATAAGGTATAATTTTACGAAATTTTTGGAGAA
>NC_039518.1:6380030-6391226 GCF_003672135.1 Ooceraea biroi | reverse complement strand
AGAAAGCTATACAGCGGATCATTTATAAAATTTTGATGCATTATAGTACATGTTTAAAGATAAAAAAATTATTTTTTGATTGAATATATCGCCTGTAGAGGTCGTCCTGGAGCATCTTAGTGCAGCCGGCATTGTAAATTGTGAGCATTCTCCCGCCTCCAAAATTTCATCTAAACTGAAAAATTGAAAATATTTTCTCGTTATTTATGAATTCCCATCGTCGATGAACCTTTAATATTCATAAAACATTAAGTTAACAATTATTTTTGCATGAAAAGTTCAAAAACCTTTGCCTAAAATCGTACTTTTGTGTTCTAAGCTCCACCATTTTGGCACTTTTCAACTTTTTTCTTCGCGTGCATTACGAGTATCATCATTACATTCGCCGTTCGCAGCGCAGCGTTAAGGGGGGAGCCTTCTTTAGAACGTGAAAATAAGGTATAATTTTACGAATTTTTTGGAGAAACTATACAGCGGAATCATTATAAAACTTTGATGCATTTATTAGTACAAGTTTTTTAAAGATTAAAAATTTATGATGGTACGATATAAAAAACTTTACGAACAAACAAATTTGATCGATCGTAAAATTATTCCTAAGGAACTGCCTTTGGAGAACAGGGACGCGAAGAATTTTCCCCTTCATGATACAGTCTCTATGGTGTAGGTATAGTACCATAATCTAAATAAGTTAGGGAGACAGTAGCGAATCCCGTAGAACATTAGCGGAGATGGCATTCCATTTGAACGCATACGGCAGTAAATTGGTACAACGCCTCCAGCCGACGATAATCTATTTCTTAACGGCTTCATAAAACGGGGACATTTCTCGTACAGTTCTAAAATTGGTAAGTATTATAACAGGAAAGAGTTGTAGGAAATAGATCGCAGGCAAGTATCTATTTAAATAAACTTGCTATTCATTTTCAGTAAGAAACGTGTCAATTTTTATTAATTTTAGCGTGTGAAGACATATTATAGCACGTGCAAGATGATTATTACCGACCTACTTATTTTCTTTACTTTCTGGAGAGGCGAATGTATCGATAATTGCAACTAAGCATCTTCCTTCAACATTCTGCGTTTTGCCTTGGTTATAGCTATTAATAGAACCTTGACAGTGAGGCTGTCAGTGTCACTTCGACCATTACTCAAGATGGATGGGAACGGCCGCAGAATCGCGAGAGACTGAACACGCGACAGGTGCGTATTGCGGAAATTGCAGTCCATTTCTACTTCAATTCCAGTCACGTAATTACGCAGTTTCGGCTACTTTATACCGGTCGAGTAACCCTGGTAATGTCAGTGGATTAATTTGCGTATTAACTTTTATGGACGATTACAAGTGCGACGAGACGCGACGTACTCGTTCAGCATTCAACCTCTGACGAAGGTACCGCGGCTTTGAAGTTTTAATGACGTTGTAACGACTTAATATGATATTTTTTACATCGTTGTTTCCTCTGAAAGCCACAATTTCTGACACCTTCTTTCCATCGATGAAGAAAATGCCTCCCAGAGAAAATAAATATGCAAGATGTCTCCTTGAAATTCCATAACGTTGTATTTGTGTACAATTAATTATTATATAATCTGATCGAAAACAAATTACTCTTTAAGTTATCTGCAATTACTCTTATAAAACATAATATTTTTCAATACTAATATCTTTCAGAGTGACATGCAAAATGAACAGAATTGAACGATAATCTCTCTGGTTTCAGTCTAATTATAAAACCGATTCATTCTGTGCGATTTCGATAACGAACGTTATAGATTCCAGTTCCGTTCTTAATTCCAAATCAGAGCGAAATCACCGACATTATTCGATTACAAATCCATTCCGATGCGTACAAAACTGTAGGCATACGAAGTTACACGCTGCGCGAGTTGGAAGGGTGCGTTTATTAAGATAGAATTTTACCCCTTTCCTGTGCCTACGTGCCGCCCTCGCCGACGCCACTGACACCGTCCGCACCCTCGGTGTTTTAATGCTCTCCCCTCGATTTCTCCGACGTCGATCCCGACCATATTCCAGCGTGATTCGACCCTTAGACCCGATGGCCAGTTTAGTTTAAACATCAGTTCGATTCTTCTTGCAATTCCTTCCGTCGCACCGTCACTTTTGTCACGCTGTTGATTTAAAATGAATACAATAATTTAGGAGTTAATTCTTACTTGGATTTTTTCTGTCGAATATGAGACATGTGTAAAATGAGTAAATAAATATAAAATATGAACAATTCGCTCATCCAAACTCATGCGTCCACACTCACCAAAGCAAGAGCAATCATCAATTTACGCAAATAAAATTAATTTCGTAACCTATGTACGTTACGTGATTACTTGCAAGAGTTTCAATGAAATTACATAATACAATAATTTAGAAGTTAATTCGTTACTTGGATTTTTTCTGTCGAATATGAGACACGTGTAAAATGAGTAAATAAATATAAAATATGAGCAATTCGCTCATCCAAACTCATGCGTCCACATTCACCAAAGCAAGAGCAATCATCAATTTACGTAAAATAAAATTAATTTCGTAACCTATGTACGTTACGTGATTACTTGCAAGAGTTTCAATGAAATTACATAATACAATAATTTAGAAGTTAATTCGTTACTTGGATTTTTTCTGTCGAATATGAGACACGTAAAATGAGTAAATAAAATATAAAATATGAACAATTCGCTCATCCAAACTCATGCGTCCACACTCACCAAAGCAAGAGCAATCATCAATTTACGCAAAATAAGATTCACCGACAGAAACGCGCCTCCTCCGACTCTTTCGGGGTCTCCCGGTCGCAACGCCGACAGGGTGTACAACCCCCCCGGATCTGCGTGTGATTTCCGATGGTGAGCGGCGTGGTGCGCGCGGCGACGCGCACGAAAAAGTATTATACAAATCGCACGGCTATGTCAGAGCAAGTCACGGATCCCAGCGGATAAATCGAGCACTCTCGCGGAGGGCGGCGAGAGTGCTCACGTAGTTTACGAATTTAAACTTTCAAACTTGGCGACTGGCCGAATTCTCGTCAATAATCGACGCGCTTCGCGGGCGAGCGGCAGAAAAAAATATGGCCTAGCTTTTTAGTATTCGTTGAATTACAGAAGATTGCAGGATTTATGCATGCAGATGCGTGCGGAAAGAGTTTTGAATCTCGCTCGAACCAACAGATATTTTTTCGGTTACTTAGAATGAGTTATACATCGCGTCGCGGTTAAAATACTGTCGGTCATATTGTCACGCAAAATTATTGCCTAGTCAATAATTATTATGAAGCGTTCAAAATATAAGCCATCGGTAGTAACCGCAGAATTCTTGCATTTTGCCATAAAAGCATCAGTACACGATTTATTTTCTGTCAAGTAACTACACCTCAGAAAGGATTTCTGATAAAAAGACGAAAAATATTCTTGACTAATTTAATCGTATTACAAGTATAAAAATATGAAAATAAAACAATTTTTTATTTAAATCAGTAATTTCGATTCTTCTCTCTCGAATTAAATAAGATTGTCTTACTGTCTTTAGACAAGAGTAACATGTACACATTTATGCTTATATATTCTTCTATGTAGAATAATTTGATATTAGCGCCACTTTATAGTAGGCTTTGTCGATGTCGACGCATCATTTTCTCGCAGTCGCTCGTCGACTCGGCGCTTCTGCGTCCTTTATTCGGATAAAACAGCCAATATTTATGTGTTACAATCGAAAATCGGGAAAGATTTACAATGAATAAGTGCAATGCTCTACAAGAAATATTAAAAGATATGGAAATGTAGTAAGTATATATTGGGTCGTCCGGAAAGTTCGTGCCGATTTTGAAGGAAAATTCAAAGGCAACATTTTTTTATGTCGATAAATATTTATTGACTTATGTATGCACCGTTTTGTTTCACAACCTTTGTCCATCTTTCACGCAACTGGAAGATTCCATTCTCCCAGAACTTCTTAGGTTTCTCGGCGAAAAACTCCTCAAGGTGGTTTTTTATGTCGATCAAAGAGTTGAAGTTCTTGCCGCTAAGAGAATTTTGCAAAGACCTAAATAAGTGAAAGTCTGAAGGTGCAATGTCTGGTGAATACGGTGGGTGAGGTAGCACATCCCAGCCAAACTCCAACAATTTTTGTCGGGTAGTCAAAGAAACATGAGGTCTGGCATTGTCCTGATGGAACACGACGCCCTTCCTATTAGCTAATTCTGGACGTTTTTCCTGAATCGCTGTCTTTAATTCGTCCAGTTGCGAGCAGTACTTATCTGCATTTATCGTTTGGTTGTGTGGTAGGAGCTCATAATATAGGATTCCTTTCCAATCCCACCAGACACAGAGCATGACTTTTTTTGGATGAAGGCCGGCTTTCGGAGTGGTTAATGCTGGTTCATTTCGCTTACCCCAGGATCTTTTTCGTTCTACATTGTTGTAAATGATCCATTTTTCGTCACCCGTCACTAATTGCTTCAAAAATGGTACGTTTTCGTTGCGCTTGTACAGCGAGTCGCAGATGGAAATGCGATCCATTAAATTTTTTCGGCCAAATTATGCGGAACCCATACATCATAGCGACTTACGTAACCAAGCTTCACTACATGATCGTGGACAGTGGTTTTCGATATTTTCAGTATCTCTGCTAATTCACGTGTCGTGTAGCGCGGGTTATTCTCGATCAGTGTCTTGATTTGGTCATCATCAGTAGTAGAGGGTCTGCCCGAGCGTTCTTGGTCTTTAAGGTTAAAATCACCAGCTCTAACTTAGCGAACCACTTACGTACGGTTCTTTCAGCTAAAGCGCCTTCTCCGTAAACAGAACATATCGAATTGTTGCTTGTGAGGCATTTTTGCCTTTCCGGTAATAGAAAAGCATCAAGTGTCTAAAATGTCTTTGTTTCTTCCATCTTCAAAAGAGTACAAAACTGACACGAATCAATTATCTGAAACAACTTTTCCTAAAGATGCGTTGAAATGTCACCTTTAAGTATATATAAAATCGTATGTTTCAATAACATGTATATTCAGACATGTTCCAACGCCATCTATTAAAATCGGCACGAAACTTTCCGGACGACCCAATACCAATATACTTACTCGGAGAAATAAGATCGAGATAAGACATTTCCATACCTTTAATATTTCTTGTAGAGTATTGCACTATTCATTGTAAAAACAGAAACACTTTCCCGGTTTTCGATTGCAACACATAAATATTGGCCGTTTTATGCAGATTTTACAAATTCTCTTAGAAGAATAGAATAAGATGTCTTTTAGATCTCACAATATCTTAAATCAAGAATATTTTGAACTTGCTACAAATTTTTATCTAAATCCTTCTGGGAAAATTAATGAATAGCACCAAGATTATTTAAATCTAGATTTCGAATTTTCTATTCGAGATTAAAATATGCTTCTTTTCAATAAAAATATGATGTCGCTATAGCGATCTTCTTTATGATAGATTAAAGAGTAATAGCATTAAGTCCAGAAATCTTTTCTGTGGGTGTACGTACGCATCCGCGCGAGTATGCGAGCCGCATTTGCTGCTCGGCGCGGGCGAGTTCCATCGCTTGCACCAGCGAAGCGGATTGCAACCGCGTTCGTACCGTTTCGTTGCTTTTTGACAGAGACACCTATATACTGACGTGTCTCTGGAGAGTGAGCTTGTTGCATAAGCGGGCGTTAATGAGTGAATTTATGATTAATTGTGAACGTCACGACATGTCTTCTTCCACGCGAGAATTCTTCGTTATCGATGTAGAGAGATAAAAATGTTGTTACGTATAATGCATGATACTACAGCTCAGAAAGGATTTCTGATAACAAGACGAAAAATATTCTTGACTAATTTAATCGTATTACAAGTATAAAAAATATGAAAATAAAACAATTTTTATTTAAATCAGTAATTCGATTCTTCTCTCTCGAATTAAATAGATTGTCTTACTGTCTTGAGACAAGAGTAACATGTACACATTTATGCTTATATATTCTTGTATGCAGAATAATTTGATATTAGCGCCACTTTATAGTAGGCTTTGTCGATGTCGACGCATCATTTCTCACAGTCGCTCGTCGACTCGGCGCTCTGCGTCCTTATTCGGATAAAACGGCCCAATATTTATGTGTTTGCAATCGAAAATCGGGAAAGTGTTTCTGTTATTTACAATGAATAAGTGCAATACTCTTACAAGAAATATTAAAAGACATGGAATGTAAGTAAGTATATACAATATACTTACTCGAGAAATAAGATTCGAGATAAGACATTCCATACCTTTTAATATTTCTTGTAGAGTATTGCACTTATTCATTGTAAATAACAGAAACACTTTCCCGGTTTCGATTGCAACACATAAATATTGGCCGTTTTGTGCAGATTCTACAAATTCTCTTAGAAGAATAGAATAAGATGTCTTTGAGATCTCACAATATTCTTAAATCAAGAATATTTTGAACTTGCTACAAATTTTATCTAAATCCTTCTGGGAAAATTAATGAATAGCACCAAGATTATTTAAATCTAGATTTTCGAATTTTCTATTCGAGATTAAAATATGTTTCTTTTCAATAATAAATATGATTGTCGCTATAGCGATCTTATTTTATGATAGATTAAAGAGTAGTAGCATTAAGTCCAGAAATCTTTTCTGTGGGTGTACCATTGTTTTCTGCAATCTTTCGCCAACACTCTGACAGTATTTGTACGTCTCTATTACTAAAGATGGCCGGAGAACGAAGTTGTTTAGACCGAGCGAATTTTCTAATAGTGCACACGTTTTGTAATGATCGAAACGAGTGATAATCTGATGGAGCAATGTCAAGAAAATACTCTGTATATGCAATAGAGGATCTTAGATTAGCTCTATAAATTTTTGCTACATTTGCATTGGAGCCTAGCGCTGTCGTGATGGAAGACAATATTATTCCGATTGGCCTAAATTGGACAAAACTTTGTCTCAATTGCTGTCTCCAAATTGTCCGATTGTTCACGACGCTTATCGAATTGATCGTTTTGTCAACGGAGAGTAACTTTTAAATAATATTCCGAAAATGCAAGTCGTTGGTCTTGGCATGACCACGTAACTTTCTGCTTTAAAACTTGTTATCGTTCTCGCATTGTTGTATTGGACCAATTTCGTTTCCCATCACTAATCGATCCAGAAACGGATCGATTTTAATCGACACAGCAAGGAATTCGCCATAGGAACTCGGGGCTTTAAATTGTGTACAAGTTTTGCTAAATGCCGTGATGTAATCAGTCTATCAATGTTTAACCCCTCAGCAACTCCACTTGTGCTGGAATTCGTGAACTTGTAAAATGCAATATCGTACTTACAATATCATTATCAACGCTAGAGAGACGATCGGAGGGCTGGTCTTCGAGATTAAAATCAGCTCGTTAAATTTTGCGAATCATCTTTCGTAAATTGGAACCACTACGGCATTCTCTTCAAACACGTCGCAAATGTTTTTCGCAATGTTCGAAATGCCTGTTCCCCTCTGAACTCGTACATCATAATTATTACGCAAATGGACTCTATCAATATTCATTTTCAATTTTATTTCAAAACAGCTAAACTAATCCAAATCAAAGCAAGTTTTAAAATGACAGCTGAGAGTATAATCTTTCCAACGATATATAATACACATTAGTATGTGAGAATATAATTGTTAGTACTGTCATAAAATTGAATCGATTAAAATCGATTAATGTCTATTAAAAATCCATTGTTTGCTCATTCAACTTTTTTTTTCGCGGTTTTTCAGCAAGACTCAAGAACCGCTCAGACAAGCGCGAGTAAATTTAGAGTTTATGCTTAAGTTCATCGTCGCGTGAATTATAACTTCCTTCATACTTTGATTACCCAGGACGTAATCGGTCACATCACGACGAGCCCAAAAATCCCAAGCTTGAGTCTTGAAAACTGCTCCGAAATTTACGATCGTCCGCTGCGGCCTGCGAGGCTCCAGGAACTTCGTCCAAAGACGAGCGCGATCGTTCAGATGCTCGATAAGAGTTTTCGACCGGATGGACATCATTAGCATAATGCCGCCAATGACCGGGTGTTGGTTTACGGGTCTCCGCGGCGGATAATGACTCTCGAATCCAGGATGTTTCGCGAACGCCGCTGGGACGTTTTCCTAAAAAAAAAACGCCGCAACGGGCGGGATTTATTATTAGCCGGCTCCCAATTATTTTAATCACCGGTCGAGTTAGCGTCGTATTCACCTGCCGCGATGAATAATCATATCGTGTTGCACACCCACGGCGGCCGGCAATCGTAGAACGCGATTATTATAGCGCAGCCACGTTACGTAATACTGGTCGCCTTAATTATTGAACGCACATCAGCCGCGACTATCGGGTTTAGTGATTTGCCACTTACGCGGATTGTCGTCACGGACACGTCGAGAGACGTGGACGTGCTCGAGATTGTTATTTCGGACAAGCAATGACAACCGCAAATCGGATTTGAGTCCGTCGCACGGCGGTATCGGCGATATTATGCGCCGCACACACCGTTAAAAATTGTGCGTCCAGTGTTAAAATTTTCTGTGTCGCCATGTTTTGATTACTACTTCAATGTAAAATTAACATACAACTGATATGTTATTATTTTTATAACAATTTTATATGTTAACTTCATAGCTTAACATTTTGTGTATGTCTCTTAGAAATGGAATATTATTTCAAATGCTTTTAAGAATAATTTTAAACAATCAACATGTCACAAAGTCAGTTTAACATTCTAAAAGAAGTTAAAGTAAATCTTCAAATAATCATGAACTTTGACGTATAAAATAATCAAATTTACTAAAATTAAATGTTTCCATCAAAAATAATTTAAGTTGAAATAATTACTATCGTGTGTTAATATAACATAAAAAGTAAATGTTCATATCGTACGAACGAAAATGTTCTATCAACTTTTCCGATGAGTTATTGCAACTTCTCTTCCATGTAGTTTTCAATTACTTTGTATGTTATTTTTACATCACACTTAAAGTTACAATAACAAAAATAAATGTAAAGTATTGTGTTAATTACTTAACATTTCTAGTTTGTCAAGAAGTAACACATGACGAATGAGTTACTTTGACTTAAAATTTAGAGTGGACTTTCTGGGACATGCAAAAAATGTTAAAATTAACATTTTATTTTTTACTGTGTAAAAGGCAAGGCATATGAGACGTGGCACATTTCAATACACCGTTAAAAATTGTACGTCCATGTGTTAAAATTTTCTTGTGTCGCCATGTTTTGATTACTACTTCAATGTAAAATTAACATACAACTGATATGTTATTATTTTTATAAGTTAACTTCATAACTTAACATTTTGTGTATGTCTCTTAGAAATGGAATATTATTTCAAATGCTTTTAAAATAATTTTAAACAATCAACATGTCACAAAGTCAGTTTAACATTCTAAAAGAAGTTAAAGTAAATCTTCAAATAATCATGAACTTTGACATATAAAATAATCAAATTTACTAAAATTAAATGTTTCTATCAAAAATAATTTAAGTTGAAATAATTACTATCGTGTGTTAATATAACACAAAAAGTAAATGTTCATATTGTACGAACGAAAATGTTCTATCAACTTTTCCGATGAGTTATTGCAACTTCTCTTCCATGTAGTTTTCAATTACTTTGTATGTTATTTTTACATCACACTTAAAGTTACAATAACAAAAATAAATGTAAAGTATTGTGTTAATTACTTAACATTTCTAGTTTGTCAAGAAGTAACACATGACGAATGAGTTACTTTAACTTAAAATTTAGAGTGGACTTTCTGGGACATGCCAAAAATGTTAAAATTAACATTTTATTTTTTACTGTGTAAAAGGCAAGGCATATGAGACGTGGCACATTTCAATACACCGTTAAAAATTGTGCGTCCATGTGTTAAAATGTTCTTGTGTTGCCATGTTTTGATTACTACTTCAATGTAAAATTAACATACAACTGATATGTTATTATTTTTATAAGTTAACTTCATAACTTAACATTTTGTGTATGTCTCTTAGAAATGGAATATATTTCAAATGCTTTTAAGAATAATTTAAACAATCAACATTCACAAGTCAGTTTAACATTCTAAAAGAAGTTAAAGTAAATCTTCAAATAATCATGAACTTTGACGTATAAAATAATCAAATTTACTAAAATTAAATGTTTCCATCAAAAATAATTTAAGTTGAAATAATTACTATCGTGTGTTAATATAACATAAAAAGTAAATGTTCATATCGTACGAACGAAAATGTTCTATCAACTTTTCGATGAGTTATTGCAACTTCTCTTCCATGTAGTTTTCAATTACTTTGTATGTTATTTTTACATCACACTTAAAGTTACAATAACAAAAATAAATGTAAAGTATTGTGTTAATTACTTAACATTTCTAGTTTGTCAAGAGTAACACATGACGAATGAGTTACTTTGACTTAAAATTTAGAGTGGACTTTCTGGGACATGCAAAAAATGTTAAAATTAACATTTTATTTTTTACTGTGTAAAAGGCAAGGCATATGAGACGTGGCACATTTCAATACACCGTTAAAAATTGTGCGTCCATGTGTTAAAATTTCTTGTGTTGCCACGTTTTGATTACTACTTCAATGTAAAATTAACATACAACTGATATGTTATTATTTTTATAAGTTAACTTCATAACCTAACATTTTGTGTATGTCTCTTAGAAATGGAATATTATTTCAAATGCTTTTAACAATAATTTTAAACAATCAACATGTCACAAAGTCAGTTTAACATTCTAAAAGAAGTTAAAGTAAATCTTCAAATAATCATGAACTTTGACGTATAAAATAATCAAATTTACTAAAATTAAATGTTTCCATCAAAAATAATTTAAGTTGAAATAATTACTATCCTGTGTTAATATAACATAAAAAGTAAATGTTCATATCGTACGAACGAAAATGTTCTATCAACTTTTCTGATGAGTCATTGTAACTTCTCTTCCATGTAGTTTTCAATTACTTTGTATGTTATTTTTACATCACACTTAAAGTTACAATAACAAAAATAAATGTTAAGTATTGTGTTAATTACTTAACATTTCTAGTTTGTCAAGAATTAACACATGACGAATGAGTTACTTTGACTTAAAATTTAGAGTGGACTTTCTGGGACATGCAAAAAATGTTAAAATTAACATT
>NC_039518.1:6369321-6379930 GCF_003672135.1 Ooceraea biroi | reverse complement strand
GTTGCAATCGAAAATCGGGAAAGATTTACAATGAATAAGTGCAATACTCTACAAGAAATATTAAAAGATATGGAAATGTAAGTAAGTATATCAATATACTACTTGAGAAATAAGATTCGAGATAAGACATTTCCATACCTTTTAATTTTCTTGTAGAGTATTGCACTTATTCATTGTAAATAACAGAAACACTTTCCCGGTTTTCGATTGCAACACATAAATATTGACCGTTTTGTGCAGATTCTACAAATTCTCTTTATAAGAAGAATAGAATAAGATGTCTTTTAGATCTGACAATATTCTGAAATCAAGAATATTTGAACTTGCTAGAAATTTGTATCTAAATCCTTGTGAGAAAATTAATGAGATAGCACGAAGATATTTGAATCTAGATTTTCGAATTTTCTATTCGAGATTAAAATATGCTTCTTTTCAATAATAAATATGATTGTCGCTATAGCGATGTTATTTTATGATAGATTAAAGAGTAGTAGCATTAAGTCCAGAAATCTTTTCTGTGGTGTAGCGAGAGGATTGACAATCGTCGTGTACCAGTTATAAAAGACACTGGTCACGTAATCGCGTAAACTATCGTCTAAACAAAACAGGAGGACAAAACAGTTTAATCAAACAAGCTTGGAGTTATGATCGATGCCAATGGTAAGTATGAAAATGGCAAGCCAAGTGATAATCAATGATTACATCGCGATTAATCCGTGCACCCTCAGAAAGGATTTCTGATAACAAGACGAAAAATATTCTTGACTAATTTAATCGTATTACAAGTATAAAAAATATGAAAATCAAACAATTTTTAATTTAAATCAGTAATTTCGATTCTTCTCTCTCGAATTAAATAAGATCGTCTTACTGTCTTGAGACAAGAGTAACATATACAAATTTATGCTTATATATTCTTGTATGTAGAATAATTTGATATTAGCGCCACTTTATAGTAGACTTTGTCGATGTCGACGCATCATTTTCTCGCGGTCGCTCGTCGACTCGGCGCTTCTGCGTCCTTCATTCGGATAAAACGGCCAATATTTATGTGTTGCAATCGAAAATCGGGAAAGTGTTTCTATTATTCACAATGAATAAGTGCAATTCTCTACAAGAAATATTAAAAGATATGGAAATGTAAGTAAGTATATACAATATACCTACTTGAGAAATAAGATTCGAGATAAGACATTTCCATACCTTTTAATATTTCTTGTTGAGTATTGCACTTATTCATTGTAAATAACAGAAACACTTTCCCGATTTTCGATTGCAACACATAAATATTGGCCGTTTTGTGCAGATTCTACAAATTCTCTTAGAAGAATAGAATAAGATGTCTTTTAGATCTGACAATATTCTGAAATCAAGAATATTTTGAACTTGCTAGAAATTTGTATCTAAATCCTTGTGAGAAAATTAATGAGATAGCACGAAGATTATTTGAATCTAGATTTTCGAATTTTCTATTCGAGATTAAAATATGCTTCTTTTCAATAATAAATATGATTGTCGCTATAGCGATGTTATTTTATGATAGATTAAAGAGTATAGCATTAAGTCCAGAAATCTTTTCTGTGGGTGTAGCGAGAGGTTGACAATCGTCGTGTACCAGTTATAAAAGACACTGGTCACGTAATCGCGTAAACTATGTCTAAACAAAACAGGAGGACAAACAGTTTAATCAACAAGCTTGGAGTTATGATCGATGCCAATGGTAAGTATGAAAATGGAAGGCCAAGTGATAATCATTGATTACATCGCGATTAATCCGTGCACCCTCAGAAAGGATTTCTGATAACAAGACGAAAAATATTCTTGACTAATTTAATCGTATTACAAGTATAAAAAATATGAAAATAAAACAATTTTTATTTAAATCAGTAATTTCGATTCTTCTCTCTCGAATTAAATAAGATCGTCTTACTGTCTTGAGACAAGAGTAACATATACAAATTTATGCTTATATATTCTTGTATGTAGAATAATTTGATATTAGCGCCACTTTATAGTAGACTTTGTCGATGTCGACGCATCATTTTCTCGCAGTCGCTCGTCGACTCGGCGCTTCTGCGTCCTTCATTCGGATAAAACGGCCAATATTTATGTGTTGCAATCGAAAATCGGGAAAGCATTTACAATGAATAAGTGCAATACTCTACAAGAAATATTAAAAGATATGGAAATGTAAGTAAGTATATACAATATACCTACTTGAGAAATAAGATTCGAGATAAGACATTTCCATACCTTTTAATATTTCTTGTAGAGTATTGCACTTATTCATTGTAAATAACAGAACACTTTCCCGGTTTTCGATTGCAACACATAAATATTGGCCGTTTTGTGCAGATTCTACAAATTCTCTTAGAAGAATAGAATAAGATGTCTTTTAGATCTGACAATATTCTGAAATCAGAATATTTTGAACTTGCTAGAAATTTGTATCTAAATCCTTCTGAGAAAATTAATGAGATAGCACGAAGATTATTTGAATCTAGATTTTCGAATTTTCTATTCGAGATTAAAATATGCTTCTTTTCAATAATAAATATGATTGTCGCTATAGCGATCTTATTTTATGATAGATTAAAGAGTAATAGCATTAAGTCCAGAAATCTTTTCTGTGGGTGTAGCGAGAGGTTGACAATCGTCGTGTACCAGTTATAAAAGACACTGGTCACGTAATCGCGTAAACTATGTCTAAACAAAACAGGAGGACAAAACAGTTTAATCAAACAAGCTTGGAGTTATGATCGATGCCAATGGTAAGTATGAAAATGGAAGGCCAAGTGATAATCAATGGATTACATCGCGATTAATCCGTGCACCCTCAGAAAGGATTTCTGATAACAAGACGAAAAATATTCTTGACTAATTTAATCGTATTACAAGTATAAAAAATATGAAAATAAACAATTTTTTATTTAAATCAGTAATTTCTATTCTTCTCTCTCGAATTAAATAGATCGCTACTGTCTTGAGACAAGAGTAACATGTACACATTTATGCTTATATATTCTTGTATGTAGAATAATTTGATATTAGCGCCACTTTATAGTAGGCTTTGTCGATGTCGACGCATCATTTTCTCGCAGTCGCTCGTCGACTCGGCGCTTCTGCGTCCTTCATTCGGATAAAACGGCCAATATTTATGTGTTGCAATCGAAAATCGGGAAAGTGTTTCTATTATTTACAATGAATAAGTGCAATTCTCTACAAGAAATATTAAAAGATATGGAAATGTAAGTAAGTATATACAATATACCTACTTAAGAAATAAGATTCGAGATAAGACATTTCCATACCTTTTAATATTTCTTGTAGAGTAGTGCACTTATTCATTGTAAATAACAGAAACACTTTCCCGGTTTTCGATTGCAACACATAAATATTGGCCGTTTTGTGCAGATTCTACAAATTCTCTTAGAAGAATAGAATAAGATGTCTTTTAGATCTGACAATATTCTGAAATCAAGAATATTTTGAACTTGCTAGAAATTTTTATCTAAATCCTTCTGAGAAAATTAATGAGATAGCACGAAGATTATTTGAATCTAGATTTTCGAATTTTCTATTCGAGATTAAAATATGCTTCTTTTCAATAATAAATATGATTGTCGCTATAGCGATGTTATTTTATGATAGATTAAAGAGTAATAGCATTAAGTCCAGAAATCTTTTCTGTGGGTGTAGCGAGAGGGTTGACAATCGTCGTGTACCAGTTATAAAAGACACTGGTCACGTAATCGCGTAAACTATGTCTAAACAAAACAGGAGGACAAAACAGTTTAATCAAACAAGCTTGGAGTTATGATCGATGCCAATGGTAAGTATGAAAATGGAAGGCCAAGCGATAATCAATGGTTACATCGCGATTAATCCGTGCACCCTCAGAAAGGATTTCTGATAACAAGACGAAAAATATTCTTGACTAATTTAATCGTATTACAAGTATAAAAAATATGAAAATCAAACAATTTTTTATTTAAATCAGTAATTTCTATTCTTCTCTCTCGAATTAAATACGATCGTCTTACTGTCTTGAGACAAGAGTAACATGTACACATTTATGCTTATATATTCTTGTATGTAGAATAATTTGATATTAGCGCCACTTTGTAGTAGGCTTTGTCGATGTCGACGCACCATTTTCTCGCAGTCGCTCGTCGACTCCGCGCTTCTGCGTCCTTCATTCGAATAAAACGGCCAATATTTATGTGTTGCAATCGAAAATCGGGAAAGATTTACAATAAATAAGTGCAATACTCTACAAGAAATATTAAAAGATATGGAAATGTAAGTAAGTATGTACAATATACCTACTTAAGAAATAAGATTCGAGATAAGACATTTCCATACCTTTTAATATTTCTTGTAGAGTAGTGCACTTATTCATTGTAAATAACAGAAACACTTTCCCGGTTTTCGATTGCAACACATAAATATTGGCCGTTTTGTGCAGATTCTACAAATTCTCTTAGAAGAATAGAATAAGATGTCTTTTAGATCTGACAATATTCTGAAATCAAGAATATTTTGAACTTGCTAGAAATTTTTATCTAAATCCTTCTGAGGAAATTAATGAGATAGCACGAAGATTATTTGAATCTAGATTTTCGAATTTTCTATTCGAGATTAAAATATGCTTCTTTTCAATAATAAATATGATTGTCGCTATAGCGATCTTATTTTATGATAGATTAAAGAGTAATAGCATTAAGTCCAGAAATCTTTTCTGTGGGTGTAGCGAGAGGGTTGACAATCGTCGTGTACCAGTTATAAAAGACACTGGTCACGTAATCGCGTAAACTATGTCTAAACAAAACAGGAGGACAAAACAGTTTAATCAAACAAGCTTGGAGTTATGATCGATGCCAATGGTAAGTATGAAAATGGAAGGCCAAGCGATAATCAATGATTACATCGCGATTAATCCGTGCACCCTCAGAAAGGATTTCTGATAACAAGACGAAAAATATTCTTGACTAATTTAATCGTATTACAAGTATAAAAAATATGAAAATCAAACAATTTTTTATTTAAATCAGTAATTTCTATTATTCTTCTCTCTCGAATTAAATACGATCGTCTTACTGTCTTGAGACAAGAGTAACATGTACACATTTATGCTTATATATTCTTGTATGTAGAATAATTTGATATTAGCGCCACTTTGTAGTAGGCTTTGTCGATGTCGACGCACCATTTTCTCGCAGTCGCTCGTCGACTCGGCGCTTCTGCGTCCTTCATTCGGATAAAACGGCCAATATTTATGTGTTGCAATCGAAAATCGGGAAAGTGATTTACAATGAATAAGTGCAATTCTCTACAAGAAATATTAAAAGATATGGAAATGTAAGTAAGTATGTACAATATACTTACTTGAGAAATAAGATTCGAGATAAGACATTTCCATACCTTTTAATATTTCTTGTAGAGTAGTGCACTTATTCATTGTAAATAACAGAAACACTTTCCCGGTTTTCGATTGCAACACATAAATATTGGCCGTTTTGTGCAGATTCTACAAATGCTCTTAGAAGAATAGAATAAGATGTCTTTTAGATCTCACAATATTCTTAAATCAAGAATATTTTGAACTTGCTAGAAATTTTTATCTAAATCCTTCTGAGGAAATTAATGAGATAGCACGAAGATTATTTGAATCTAGATTTTCGAATTTTCTATTCGAGATTAAAATATGCTTCTTTTCAATAATAAATATGATTGTCGCTATAGCGATCTTATTTTATGATAGATTAAAGAGTAATAGCATTAAGTCCAGAAATCTTTTCTGTGGGTGTAGCGAGAGGGTTGACAATCGTCGTGTACCAGTTATAAAAGACACTGGTCACGTAATCGCGTAAACTATGTCTAAACAAAACAGGAGGACAAAACAGTTTAATCAAACAAGCTTGGAGTTATGATCGATGCCAATGGTAAGTATGAAAATGGAAGGCCAAGCGATAATCAATGGTTACATCGCGATTAATCCGTGCACCCTCAGAAAGGATTTCTGATAACAAGACGAAAAGTATTCTTGACTAATTTAATCGTATTACAAGTATAAAAAATATGAAAATCAAACAATTTTTTATTTAAATCAGTAATTTCTATTATTCTTCTCTCTCGAATTAAATACGATCGTCTTACTGTCTTGAGACAAGAGTAACATGTACACATTTATGCTTATATATTCTTGTATGTAGAATAATTTGATATTAGCGCCACTTTGTAGTAGGCTTTGTCGATGTCGACGCACCATTTTCTCGCAGTCGCTCGTCGACTCCGCGCTTCTGCGTCCTTCATTCGAATAAAACGGCCAATATTTATGTGTTGCAATCGAAAATCGGGAAAGATTTACAATAAATAAGTGCAATACTCTACAAGAAATATTAAAAGATATGGAAATATAAGTAAGTATGTACAATATACTTACTTGAGAAGTAAGATTCGAGATAAGACATTTCCATACCTTTTAATATTTCTTGTAGAGTATTGCACTTATTCATTGTAAATAACAGAAACACTTTCCCGGTTTTCGATTGCAACACATAAATATTGGCCGTTTTGTGCAGATTCTACAAATTCTCTTAGAAGAATAGAATAAGATGTCTTTTAGATCTCACAATATTCTTAAATCAAGAATATTTTGAACTTGCTAGAAATTTTTATCTAAATCCTTCTGAGGAAATTAATGAGATAGCACGAAGATTATTTGAATCTAGATTTTCGAATTTTCTATTCGAGATTAAAATATGCTTCTTTTCAATAATAAATATGATTGTCGCTATAGCGATCTTATTTTATGATAGATTAAAGAGTAATAGCATTAAGTCCAGAAATCTTTTCTGTGGGTGTGCATTTAAATAAATCGAGTGATTTTGTAATTTTCCAAGTTCCTGCGTATTTTACAAATTGTAAAATATGCGTAAAGTATGAAAATGCAATAAATATGTAAAGAGGGGAAAAATTGATTATTAATGTAGTTTCCATTTTTCTGTCGCGCTTTTTTTCATTGTTTTGCTAGTAGTACTCTTCACTTCAGTCCATTCGATTATTGCGTGCTCTATTTTATCGCTTCAACAATCATTATTGCGGCTTCATTATGCTCGATGTACCTCGCGATAATTCCGTTGATATTTAAACAATTTATCTGTCATTTTGTTCAAGTGGAAAAGTTCCTTCTCGTTCCAAATTATACCAATTTAGCTTTCGAATAATTTTACACATTATTTTACTTCCTTTTTTTATTTTCCTGCATTTTTGTTTTCTAGGCGTGATCGATAACAAAAAGTCAGATATCCTGTCGCAGGAGATACCTACCGATCATAATGAACATCTGGTATACACCTTTTTACAAATCTGTGCTTGTACTTAATTCGCCTTATTCTTGTTTACTTCACGATGCAATAAAATGGCATTTTAGCGTATTTACGGATTCGAGAAGAGCTTGCCGAGGACCATTTTAACATATGTATCATACGTGTTGTCAATCGGATGGATCAGGCTGTTGTTTCACTGGTACCCTCGGCTGCACTTGTACGCTACTCATCGAAAATGCACGTTAGGTTGCGCAACGAAAATACTTGTAATAGTAAGTTCCCTCGCTCGTTACATTTAATCACATTTACGCATTTTATAGATTATTATTATCTGCGCCATTATGTGTGCAATCGACAACAGTAATAATGTAATAACAAATGTGTGCAGGATGATTATCGTGGGGAATACAAGTCGTACTTTGTGCGGGACGTTCAGAAAATTTCTACACAAGACATAAGGTGAGCCTGATGGACGTTATGTCACCAAATCTTTAAAGCGCAATGTGATGACTCTGGTCGGCGAAATGATATTGTTGAGAGAAAGAGATTTTGCAAATATATAATTTTCGGTAATTATTTAGATTAACGGAGCAACCTCGAATGACCTTGACCTTGACATATGTTGTCACGGTCACCCTCCTGAGTGACCTTCAAAAGGTTTTAGCCGTCGCTCATTGTTTATTAAAAAGTTATTAACAAAAGAAGTTTCGAAAATATAGTATTGGGTCGTCCGGAAAGTTCGTGCCGATTTTTAATAGATGGCGTTGAAACATGTCTGAATATATCAATGTTATTGAAAACATACGATTTATATACATATGCTTAAAGGTGACATTTCAACGCAGCTTTAGGAAAAAAGTTGTTTCAGATAAATTGATCCGTGTCAGTTTTGTACTCTTTTGAAGATGGAAGAAAACAAAGAACATTTTAGACACTCGATGCTTTTCTATTACCGGAAAGGCAAAAATGCCTCACAAGCAACAAATTCGATATGTTCTGTTTACGGAGAAGGCGCTTTAGCTGAAAGAACCGTACGTAAGTGGTTCGCTAAGTTTAGAGCTGGTGATTTTAACCTTAAAGACCAAGAACGCTCGGGCAGACCTATACTACTGATGATGACCAAATCAAGACACTGATCGAGAATAACCCGCGCTACGCGACACGCGAATTAGCAGAGATACTGAAAATATCGAAAACCACTGTCCACGATCATGTAGTGAAGCTTGGTTACGTAAGTCGCTATGGTGTATGGGTTCCGCATAATTTGGCCGAAAAAATTTAATGGATCGCATTTCCATCTGCGACTCGCTGTACAAGCGCAACTAAAACGTACCATTTTTGAAGCAATTAGTGACGGGTGACGAAAAATGGATCATTTACAACAATGTAGAACGAAAAAGATCCTGGGGTAAGCGAAATGAACTAGCATTAACCACTCCGAAAGCCGGCCTTCATCCAAAAAAAGTCATGCTCTGTGTCTGGTGGGATTGGAAAGGAATCCTATATTATGAGCTCCTACCACACAACCAAACGACAAATGCAGATAAGTACTGCTCGCAACTGGACGAATTAAAGACAGCGATTCGGGAAAAACGTCCAGAATTAGCTAATAGGAAGGGCGTCGTGTTCCATCAGGACAATGCCAGACCTCATGTTTCTTTGACTACCCGACAAAAATTGTTGGAGTTTGGCTTGGCTGGGATGTGCCACCTCACCCACCGTATTCACCAGACATTGCACCTTCAGACTTTCACTTATTTAGGTCTGTGCAAAGTTCTCTTAGCGGCAAGAACTTCGACTCTTTGATCGACATAAAAAACCACCTTGAGGAGTTTTTCGCCGAGAAACCTAAGAAGTTCTGGGAGAATGGAATCTTCCAGTTGCGTGAAAGATGGACAAAGGTTGTGAAACAAAACGGTGCATACATAAGTCAATAAATATTTATCGACATAAAAAAATGTTGCCTTTGAATTTTCCTTCAAAATCGGCACGAACTTTCCGGACAACCCAATATATTGGGTCGTCCGGAAAGTTCGTGCCGATTTTTAATAGATGGCGTTGGAACATGTCTGAATATATCAATGTCATTGAAAACATACGATTTATATACATATGCCTAAAGGTGGCATTTCAACGCATCTTTAGGAAAAAAGTTGTTTCAGATAAATTGATTCGTGTCAGTTTTGTTTGTACTCTTTTGAAGATGGAAGAAAACAAAGAACATTTTAGACACTCGATGCTTTTCTATTACCGGAAAGGCAAAAATGCCTCACAAGCAACAAATTCGATATGTTCTGTTTACGGAGAAGGCGCTTTAGCTGAAAGAACCGTACGTAAGTGGTTCGCTAAGTTTAGAGCTGGTGATTTTAACCTTAAAGACCAAGAACGCTCGGGCAGACCTCTACTACTGATGATGACCAAATCAAGACACTGATCGAGAATAACCCGCGCTACGCGACACGCGAATTAGCAGAGATACTGAAAATATCGAAAACCACTGTCCACGATCATGTAGTGAAGCTTGGTTACGTAAGTCGCTATGGTGTATGGGTTCCGCATAATTTGGCCGAAACAAATTTAATGGATCGCATTTCCATCTGCGACTCGCTGTACAAGCGCAACGAAAACGTACCATTTTTGAAGCAATTAGTGACGGGTGACGAAAAATGGATCATTTACAACAATGTAGAACGAAAAAGATCCTGGGGTAAGCGAAATGAACCAGCATTAACCACTCCGAAAGCCGGCCTTCATCCAAAAAAAAGTCATGCTCTGTGTCTGGTGGGATTGGAAAGGAATCCTATATTATGAGCTCCTACCACACAACCAAACGAAAATGCAGATAAGTACTGCTCGCAACTGGACGAATTAAAGACAGCGATTCGGGAAAAACGTCCAGAAATTAGCTAATAGGAAGGGCGTCGTGTTCCATCAGGACAATGCCAGACCTCATGTTTCTTTGACTACCCGACAAAAATTGTTGGAGTTTGGCTTGGCTGGATGTGCCACCTCACCCACCGTATTCACCAGACATTGCACCTTCAGACTTTCACTTATTTAGGTCTTTGCAAAATTCTCTTAGCGGCAAGAACTTCAACTCTTTGATCGACATAAAAAACCACCTTGAGGAGTTTTTCGCCGAGAAACCTAAGAAGTTCTGGGAGAATGGAAATCTAGTTGCGTGAAAGATGGACAAAGGTTGTGAAACAAAACGGTGGCATACATAAGTCAATAAATATTTATCGACATAAAAAATGTTGCCTTTGAATTTTCCTTCA